>NC_073391.1:23712304-24014804 GCF_028641065.1 Leucoraja erinaceus | reverse complement strand
TACAAACCTACATGTCTTTGGGATGTCATGGAGTTATAGGGTCATACATTGTGGACAAACGCCCTTTGGCCCAATTTGCCCTCGCCGACCAACGTGCCCCATCTACACTAGTCCCACCTGCCTGTGCTTGGCCCATACCTCTCTAAACCTATTCTATCCATGTACCTGTCTAAATGTAGCATAAATGTTGTGATAGTGTGATGTGAGAGGTAACAAGCGTAAGCAAGAAGAGCAAGAACACCAAAATTAATTGTTAAATCAAACCAGAGTTGTGTGTTTGCTTCTGTCAGATAGGGTTTGAACCCTCAACCTTCTGACGTGGGAACCAGAGCATTACTGATTGGACCATAGCTGATATTTAAAGAATTACCCATTAAAACAAACCTTGCAGTTGCTCCCTGCAACCCAGACAGCACATGTAATGATCCCAGTAAAGTTCCTGGAGCAATCTGCTGGAGCAAGTCAGGGGTGCCAGGCAACATCTGTAGAGGGAATGAACAGACAATGTTTCAGGTTACTACTTCTGTCTCCACAGACGCCGCTCGACCCACTGATACTGAGTTCTTCCAGTGCTTTAGTTTAGTTTATTACTTTGTACTTGATTTATTTTTAGCACTTTGTATTTTGCTCAAGATCCCAGCATCTGCAGGGTTCGTGAAGCTCCTCACTCTGGCGCCCTAATTTCAGCAACCTCGAGACACCTGTAGTAGCTTCCAAAACTACAACATATACAAAACTTTTGTTATGGGACCTGCTGGGCATTCACACCATATTTGATTATAACAGATTCATGGCAGCTTCAATTTTGTTTATATTGCTTATTAAAATGATGTAAATGGTCGTCTGGTTTTAAATAAAGGAAGCAGATAAGATGCAAATATCATGTTTTTTTTGTGTTGGTGAAAATATAATTTCCTGGAATGGCCTGGCCTCCCTCATCCATAAACTTTTATGATCAATTACAATGCTTCCTTATCTCTTGTTAATTTATAAGATGGGAAAAGATACTCTGCAGAGTGCTTCGTACAAAACATTTTCCCCACTAAATTGCAAAAACAAAATTATACCCTCAGTCTTTGCTTGTTGACTCAAAGGATCCTCTTTAAGGTGAATTTGGAGCAATCAGACAGTCTGTCTGTTGAGGCACTCTCTGGACAATAAATGCAGCCTCACACACTGGTGAATTACATTTGAAACCTCTTAGCTTCTGAACTTGGCCTATACTGCGATAGAGAACTTGCTCAATAAGCTGATATATGAATTCTCCTTGAGGGGTCTCAGTTGGACAGAATGGTGAGATAAATCCATGCATAATTCAGTGGTTTCTTCAGCACATTAGGTTATTGGGAGAGGGAACGGGAGTGCATCAGAGTGCAAAATATGAGTGCAAAATATGACTAATTTGATTATTTGTAAGCGTGAGATTAATATACGTGAGCGCATAGCTGTCAAGTGCACAGAATTTTGTGAAGGAGGTGAGATATTTGTGAGACTCCACCATACACAAATCATCTGAGTATCAGTAACAGCCTTCTGCCTTTTAAGTTTGAACAATCCCGATATATTTTTCATCTCAAAGCAGTTCTCCCGGCAATCTACAAGTTGCAGTTGAATTTGCTTCTTACTTTAATTAGTATCATCGCATCAACAAATGCCGTGAGAAATTCCTGGCAGCCGAGTTTCTGCACACAACCTCACCGTGTCTTCCTTGGCCTTAACATGCAATTATAATGCACATTTCACATAACGCCAAAGGGTAAATGCAACATACTATAACCTGGAAACAACACTGGAGTAAAAAAAGGAAAATTTAGATTTAATGTAGGCACTTCCATACCCCATTCTAAACATTCAAAACTTTGCATCCAGATCTGTACACTGCTGTAATGTCAGAAAATGGACAACCAGTGAATAGTATGTTACTGTGACAGAATCATACAGTATGAAAACAGGCCATTCAGCCCAACTTGCCTACACCGACTAAAATGTCCCATACACACTGGTCCCATCAGACTGCATTTGGCCCATATCTCCCTATCCATGTACCTGCCTAAATGGTTCTTGAATATTGTGGTAGTTCCTGCCTTATCTGCCTCCCCAGGCAGCTCATTCCATACACCCATCACCCTTTGTATGAAAAAAATATCCCTCAGGTTCCTATTAAATTTTTACCCCCTCAAACCCATGCCATATGGTTCTCAATTCCCCTACCCTGGGCAAGAGACTCTGTACATTTAGCCGATCTATTCCACTCATGATTCTGTACACCTTTATAAAGATCAGCCCTCATCCTCCTGTGCTCCCTCTCCCGAACAGATGTGTGATAATTATCTGATCATACCTTTATGTTGACAGCAACAGAGCTCCCTGGTGGTCTAGTGGTTAGGATTCGGCGCTCTCACCGCCGCGGCCCGGGTTCGATTCCCGGTCAGGGAACACACGTTTTGGGCGACAGATAGCACAATGGGCTAAGAGTTCGGCTGGCGACCGGAAGGTAGCCGGTTCAAATCCCGCTTGGAGTGCATACTGTCGTTGTGTCCTTGGGCAAGACACTTCACCCACCTTTGCCTGTAATGGAATGTTACGGCGGCAGGCGCGGGCACACCGCGACGCCCTGTGTCTCCCTTTCAAGGGAGATGCTAAAAATGCATTTCGTTGTCTCTGTACTGTACACTGACAATGACAATAAATTGAATCATTTCAATCATTTCATTTCATTTCAACTACTGGCCAAGCTATCAAGAATGACCCCTCTTCATTAAAGTAATGCTACATGATCTTTTCCATCCAAACAAGAGATCAGAAACATTTCCAGTTGAAGGTCTCATCCAAAAGCATCAACTGCAGAGGTGCAAGAATCTCTTAATTTGGCTCCAAGATATCAGCCTTGCTCAAGAAGTGGGACTTATCTGAGTCAGGCAGGAGTGCCAACAACTAAATTATGGCTGGCATGGCAGAAACATCAGAAAAGATAAAATGAGAAAATGCATGGATTTGAAGCAATACTAGTCATTGAGTTATACTGCACAGAACAGGCCCTTTGACCCAACTTGTCCGTGCCATCCAAGATACCCCATTTAAGATTTGCCTGCATTTGGTCCATATCACTCTGAACCTTAAAAAACCCCGCAAAGTTCTGGAATAACTTGGTTGGTCAGGCACCATCCCTGGAGAACATGGATCCGGTCGGGAACCTACTTCAGACTCCCTGTCCATGTACCTGTCCAAGCGCTGTTATAGTATCTGCAAAAACTACCTCCTCGGGCAGCTCATTCCTTGTATCCACCACCCTCTAAGTGAAAATTCTTGAGAACAAGCCTCTTGAGAAGAAGGCTTTTGGGAATGGGTAATCGCAGGAGCTGTTTTGGATTGGACTGATGTGACTGGAGCCCTGAGGGGGGAGGGGGGGATGCTAGGAAGTGACACACATTCATGTCTCAGACTTCAAAATAAGGAATGTTGGCCTGGGAGAGCATCATGGCATTGCCTTGCTTGTCCACTCAGTGAAGTTAGAGGTTTTGCAGAGAAAGCTTCATCATCAGACTATGGGTGCTGTCTATACGGATACGGATGTACAGGTTTTCAGGTTAATTGGCTTTGGTAAAATTATAAATTGTCCCTAGGGTGTAGGATTATGTTAGTGGACTTGGTGGGCCGAAGGGCCTGTTGGCTCGCTCTGTATCTCTAAAGTCGAAAGTCTAAAGTAAAGTCTATCAGTTTCAAGAACTGCTTCCTTCCTGAACCCAAACTATCCTGTCCAGGGGCTGTTTCCTCATCTGGCCTGTTTCTGTGCGTGAAGACATGGCTTAATTGCAGGGCGATTAATGCTCCCACATAAAGGCACACACTAGTGTTAGAGAATAAAATGCGTGGTCAAAAATTTTAACGCCTGGAAGGAATATGAAAAATATTGCTTGAAAGTCATTTCACATGGTGCATTACAGCAGAGGAGGAGAGAAAAAGAAAGGACCATTTATCATATCTGTCTGTTCTCTACAGAACACAAATAAAATTCCTTTTTTTTTCAGGTGGCTAAATTTGCTGGGCTATTACCTTGCCAGGATTGAGTGCCTCACAGTAATTTAAATGACGAGAGAGAGAACCAGTATCCATGCGATGTAGCTGCTTGCTCTGTTGACACAACAGATTCGCTGTCACTAGCAGAACAGTAGAATGGACTGGGTGGACAAGTGATAGGTTTCCCTTTCTCATTTTTGCCAGCAAAGGTTAATCCAGGCAGCTTTGCTGCCATCCTTTAGGACCAATTTCATTATTAGACTCGCATCAGAACTTAAACCCTGCTCTCAGCTGGATATGTGCATTCGAGTTCTCGGGTGGTGGGGTACCAGTTTGTGTTGGCATCCAAGATAAGTCCTCCCTTTCTCTAATTTTTGGTACATTTCTGAGTAGCTAGCTGAAATGGGGAGTTTCTCAAGAAGACAATACATTTAACAAAATCACACCTGGCATAAGGTTTATGCAATAATCTATCCGTCAGTCATTTTATCCACCCTAAGAACCAGCTTCTATTTTTAAATCTCAGTATCATGAAATGAATGTGGGAGAGGGAAAGTTTAATAGAGATGTATGGCGCAAGTTTTTTACTGAGATTAGTGGGCGTCTGGAGCACATCGCCAGGAGTGTTAGTGGAGGCAGATACGATAGTGGCATTTCAGAGGCTTTTCAATAGGCATTTGGAAGTGCAGGGAATAGAGGGATATGGATCATGTACAGGTAGATGAGATCAGTTTAACTTGCCATCATGTTCAGCTCAAACATTGTGGGCCAAAGGGCCCAATCCTGTGCTGTACTGTTCCATGTTGTCATTAATATCAGAGCTCTCTGATATAACCTGCCACTTATGATTCAAAATATATATTTTTAATTCTTACCATGGTGTGAATTTACAGCAAGAATCAGGTAAAGTTATGAGCCAGGTATTTAAGCCGTAATAATAATGATTAAGTTCCATCTTCCCCAAGCACTATAACTTAGTAAATCAATCAAAGTCATTAAAGAGGCGTATTGCTATAATTTGTCTTTTACAGTGGCATGTTTCTCCTGTGCAAAACTGCAGCACCTCAACTTAGAAAAGCAGAGCCACAGTCTGTGATTATTAATAGTAATGCATTGAATACTTCACAGCCCATGGGGAAGTAACAATTGGAATAATTGTTTCCATGTAAAAAGATTGCCTGGTTCTGAAAGCATTTGCAAGTAACAGCAGAATTTTGTGTTGGGTGAGTTTTTGCTGGTTCATTTCTTTGTTGTCCCTTATTACCATACTTGCTTTCGGGTGCTATATAATGCTTTAGTGGTAGAAATTGTTTTATGAGCCAGGGTTATGACATTGCCAGTAAAGCCTTTTACTGCACTGTAAATAAGTCATTGAATAAAACTTTACACAGCCACTCAGAATAACGAAAGGGACTTGTTGGGTTGGAAATTTCGGTTACTGTTGTATTATGTAAATGTCGTGCTGGTTTTATTCCCTCTGCTTATATTCTTGAAAACAGGGTATTTATAGCATTTGCAGGTGATTAACTTGCACCTGTTTTTTTCTACTTGGTACAGAGTAACTGCAAAACCCAAAGAGAATCAAAATAACTTTTAAATCCTGTGAATATTGATGTTCCAATTTCAAATAATAAACAAATCCTGTCACTAAACATGAATCCCACTCCGGTGTTAACCATTTCAACATATTTTAAGACTATGAATGATACTCTTGGATGACATACCTGAACTCATGTTTTAACACACTAGGTGATTAGTCATTTCCCACCTGCCTGTGTGAATATGAAGGATTTATCAACTTCACATACTTCATGTCAAACTTGGTACTGGCACATTGCATCATTGCTTATTCACATTTAATTACTCCAAAACATACACAGGTCAACTTTCCCCAACATCCAAAGAACTGATTGTCCTGTCATTCCATCATTCTGTTAAAAGATGAGGGTCAGAAAGTGAATTAGATGGAATCTCTATAAAGTTTATCGTGAACATTTAAGAGTTTATACGACAAAGTGACAAGCAGCATCTTTGAAGGACGTGGATGGTTGTCCAGAGATGTTGCCTGACCCTGTGAGTTACTGAAGCACTTTGTGTTTTACGCATGATTCCAGCATCAGCAGTTCCATATTGTTTACATCACATAGTGTCTTTCATGATTGTAGACATCACAAAGTCTTTCACAGTACTCTTGATGTAGTCAATGTTTTATAGAAGCAAACACAGCAGGAAATATCTGCAGTCCCACAATGAACAATTACACATCATCATTGTTGAAAACATCAACGGGCACGGTGCCTTACAATGCTATGTACGACAGTGATTGCAACTTCTACTGAAGTGTGGATGGCCGTTGGCTCACTAGGAGCTCATCCGCCCTTTGGCAGGTCTTGTTTTTGGTCCTGCTGGGGGTCCACAGCCCCCTCCTCACCTGGCAAACCACGTGGAGGAGACGGTTTAGTCACCGACTATGTGACCATGGAGCAGGTAGCACAGGATTACATGGTACACGTGGTGTGGGGAACTCCACTCCCGACCTGACCTTGACAATTACACAGATAACTATTTAAATGCTAGCCAGGAAACTGGGATATTCTCATACTGGTTTTACATAATGCTATGGAGTATTTTCTATGCCCAAAATCTCACTCAACACAGAATTCTATTGCTTCATGTACTAGTGTCCTTTCAGACTAAATGGAGACAAAAATGAGGAGGAATTTATTTTGTCAGAGCATTGTGAATCATTAGAGTTCTCCTTTATTGAAAATATTTATGCCAAGACAGATTTCTGGTCCATGGGGAAATCAAGAGTTATGCGAACAGGCAGGGAAGTAGAGCCAAAAGCTAAAGCAGATCTGCTGTGATCTCATTGAATGATGGAACAGGCTTGAGGGGCCATATGGCCTAGTGCTGCTCTCAACTCCTATGTTCTCAGACTTTAATGTCTCTTCTACAGCACAGCACCATTGGCAATGTAGGAGGATCTCAGTACTGCACTGAGAGCTACCCTAGATTAAACAGCTCAAGTCTCAGGAGAGAATATTCAAAGGTGAAACTAGTATCATTAAATCAAGCCTGACACAAAAGATTATTCCTTAGCTGTCGCAGTATATTGTGAGAGGTTCACACATTGCCTGATTGCTTCCATGGAAAAGTTAATTTTGACAGCTAATTTTGAATCACCCTCATATCAATGCATTCACATCTGTTATACTTTGTGTCCAAGGGAAAACCACAATAATTGATTTAGAAAATGGAATATTGTTTGACTGTTGATTTCAAAGTGCGCACAACCCTATTTCCCCTGATGATGTAGTTGTTAGGGAATTCAAGTTTTCTTCCATTCGTTTTTAAATTTGAGAATGAATTACGCCAATGCATATCTTTAGTAAAATCTGAAGGGATACTATTTCTGTGCAATTCTTCAGAGAGAGTCACGAGACAAACTTCTACCACAGTGAGAGTGATTTCACAGTGACACATAGATCAACTTGCACACTATCATGCAACGTGTAACTTGTTGGACTGCATTTTCCTAAAAGGGACTGCAGGTTAATTTTCCAGATTGCAAATTTGCATTTCAAATAGCAGATCATTCTTTTAACAAAATGCACACATTCTGAAACAATAATTATAGCATACTTTGGAGGTATTTGGTTCACAAGCAAAATTCTGGACAGATCTGAAAATGAATAATAAGATTGCTGGAAAAATGTAATTACGTTAATGATATACTCTAATATCAATGCACAAATTGGACAGCAACTTCATAAAGAGAAGCTCTGTGAGTTGCTGAGCTTCAGAACTTGCTGGTTAATTTTTGGCCATTGCTCATTCTGTACAAGTGCAATATTGCTCTGAGCTACCCTGTAGTTGTTGAATTTGTACATTAATTGGCTATTTGTACTTTAAAGCATTAGTATGCTTTAATGTAATAAAATGTTTCAAAGTACTTTACAAGAGCATAATCAAACAAAATTTGACATGACATCGGCTTCATTAGGGCAGATTGATTAATGTGGAAGGCTTTATGGAGGATCTTTGAGAAAAGAGATGTAGAGATATTGAGGTTGAGAAGAAAGCAATTCTATACTGTAGGCATTGACAGCTGAAGTTATAGCCACCATAACGAGTAAAATATATTAGGGGTGCATGAGAAAACAATATTGAAGGATCGCCAATTGAAGGTCTGGACTTATTTGTAGAGACATTGGGCTGGTTGGGAGGCCAAAGAGTGAATCAAAAGCAGGGATGAGGATTTTAAACTCAAGGTGCTGCTTAACTGGAAGCCAATTTACCCATGTATGATGAGTGAATAGAACAAACAAACTAGGACTGCAATTGATTTATTTTAGATTACCTCAATTTCACGGTCTGTGCAATGGTGGCCAGTAATGCATTAGAATAAAGAAACCAAGTCTGGAAGCAGCAAATGGATGAATATTTCAGCAGATGAGAAAGGGATGGGGTGGAGTCAAGTGATATTACAGAGGTGGAAATAGGTGCTGGGGTAGGAAAGTAGTCCAAACCTCATCTCATGATTAATGGTTGGCATCAAGATAATAAACAATCCGGTTTGGCTATGAAAAATTGCAGATGAGAAGTCTGTAGTTGGACAGTAGAATTTATTGAGATATTGATGTTGAGGTAGAGCTGCTGTCATGAGTGGATACGTGGAGATTGACATTATATTTAAAAATCAAGATTTATTTTGATTGCTGTAGGGTTTAACAAAGTGGCAATTGATTGCAGTCCTAATCAACTTCTTTGGCACATAAATTCAATAGACCTCCAGACTATCTTTGATCGAACTTTGCTGGCTTTACCTTGCACTAAACGTTATTCCCTTATGCATTTACACTGTAAATGGCTCGATTGTAATCATGTTGCATCTTACTGCTGAATGGTCAGCACGCAACAAAAGCTTTTCACTGTACCTCGGTTACACGTGACAATAAACTAAACTGATTATTTTATCTCATTTTTGGATGCACTTTATGATTGGTGACATTTTTTAATATTTTATTTATTGTCTTTTTGTTCCTCTCAGCTCTGAATTCAGTCTTTCTTTTCCTCATATTATCTCTCAGACTTGAGAATAGCCAGCCTCACCATGCATCAAGGTTCTCCAAATGCCACAACATATGTTCATACTTCTATTGGGTTATGGCACAAAATATTTGCATTAGAAAGTCAAATCATGGTATTGATGGGAGATTAACATCTGGCCCAAGGATTCAAATGAATAAGGATTGGACAATCTTTTTAAATTTTGTAATTACTTATGTAAATTTGATAGCAGTTATGCATTACCAGTACCTCTGATATTCTGATTGGCTGCAGTTAATATTAGCGAATATATCAGCCAGAGAGTCACGGAGTTATACTGCATCAAGTTCCTTTACCCTGGGAAGACGGTGACCATCTAGCTTATCTTCACCCCTCATGATTATATACCTCTATATATTCATCCTTTAACCTCCAATGAAAACAGCCCAGCCTATCCAACTTCTTCTTATAACTCAAGCCCCCCCCCACCCCCAGTCCCAGTAAAAGCCTAATGATTCTTCCCTGCACCTTTTCCAGGTTAACACCAAAGATCTTTGGTTAACACTATCCTTCCGATAGCTGGGCAACCAGGACAGCACTCAGTCCTCTAAATGTGATCTCACCATCGACTTGAACAGTTGTTACATGATGCCTCAACTCCTGTACTCAATGCCTTGACTGATGAAGGCAAGTATTCCGAACACCTTCGTCACCTTGTGCACCTGTGTCGCCACCTTCAGGGAACTACAGTATGTACTTGCATCACTATGTCTCTTTGCTGTACAACACACCAGGACCCTTCCATTTACAGTGCAAGTCCTGACCTGGTTTAACTTTCCAAACTGCCATACCTTGCACTTGTCAGAGTTAAATATAATTTGCACTTCATATCTTGTGCATCTTGTGCACTTCATATAAATCCTGTTATAATATTTGTTACTGTTCATTGTACCATCAATTTTGGTGCATCCATAAACTTACTAATCACAGTCATCTGAATCATTCATATAAATAATAAACAACTGTGGTCCCAGCATTGAAACCTGTAACACACTACTGTTCACACCTGTAATCTGTACAACAACCCTCCAGTACCACAGACTCCTTCCACTCAGTCAATGTTGAAGAATTTGAAAGGCAGGAATGTATAAATGTGCACAGCTGGAATATCTCATTAAAAATACAATTAGATAACTTGAGAACAAGAGAAGATTTGACTCTTAGATCTTCCAGTTTCAGCAGTTTACAATACGTGCGACCCAAGACGGAATCCCACCTCTTTTGAATGCACATCAGGTGAACTCCATAATATTAGGAGAGTGAAATAAAGTTTGTAGATGGAGAAAATAATTATTTTCCCAGAAGCATTGAAAGTGTTGTACATTAGCAACGCTTTCATATAATCTTTACTGTGATCATCTGTGGAGTAAACATAACCAGCAAACAAAAAGGAAATGTAATTTGCTAAATTATACAAAATATGGAACAGGTTTAGGTTTAGATAATGCATGGAGAATATTCTCCATTCTTTGTTTAGACTGCATAAATGAATAACAATTCTGTCCAAATTATCTGATAGATTCTTAACCACACTTACTTTGTTCTGGTTAGTATACTTTTCTCTCCACCAGATGAAAATGACAGTGAGGCATGATCTTTAATGTATAATGCATGATCGCTATTTCACTTTGGGAACGTTATTGACATTTGCACACAGTGGAAACATAAATTTGGTCACTCTTCTCTGAAGCTCACAGAGTACATTACAGCACATTTTCACAAAATCACTTCATGAGTTTTCTAATCTGCCAAGAAGGAAATAAATAAACTATGAATTACACCATTTTTCCCCACTGATCAAATATAATTTTAACTTTGATTTCCTAAGATATCATAATTTGGTTAATGCCATAACAATAATAGACCAAATTAAGTTTAGTAATCCATAGACATTAGCCGGTTGCAAAAAGATGTACCTGGAGCACATTGCATTCCAAGTTAAATATGATTAACATTACATTTAAGATTATTTCATGTTAAAATTATCAGCATCTCTGCAAATAACTGTTGTAATAAGACACTAATTCAATATCTTCACAGATTCCCCCCCAAATAATGTTTGTCAAATACAATCTTAAAGATATCACATTTAACTGAAGGACATTATATGTGGCTGAACTTCCTTTCCAGAACAAAAAATATTTAAATCCCATTAACTCCATAGTTCAAGACATATCTTGGATAGATATTGTAGCTTTTGCAACTCAGCAGGATCCCATCACAGTTCAGTTTGAATTCAATGGGGAATTAGCAATGGCTTCTAGTAAGTGAGGCATTAGGAATAACATTTGGAAATCCCTTGGCAAGCACCAGCAAGTAAGCAATAGCTGGCATGATGTCTTTTAAGTCCCAGTTGGACCCATAATCGAGCTCTTAGTCTGAGAAAGATTTTAGCACAGCATTAAATTTGGCTGGTGATAGCAGTGAAGCATTAACTAAATTTGCGCTTTTGTTCTATCTATTGTTTATTCTATTCACTCGTTATTTCCACCCCCTTCCCTACAAAATATTTTAATTTAACCAAATGTGCAGAAATGAAGGAAGGTTAATACATTGCATCACAAGTGGAAATCAGTTTTCCTTTTGTACTCATCCAAATCTGCCCAGTGATCCTTCTGTTCCAGTGTGTACACACACAAAATAATTCACGGAACAGTGCCAAATTATACCATTTACTTTAAAACTGCTTGATCTCCTGTTGTTCATCTAATGATGAATCAGAGATGCGATATTTTAAAGCTTTTTCTTTAAAAAAAAGAAAAATGGTTCTTCACTGCACAAACAGATTGAAGATTATGAAAGACATAAGACATTATGAAAGAGGATTGTAGATGGGTTTATGCATGACAACCAATCATAATAGGTTAGCATCACTAACCCCACCTTACTGTACCATTTATATTTACACCCACTTCCTTTACTGCTCGGTTCTGGAAGCAGTCAGGATGCCCTGACAACTAACAATCTGCTGTACTGCTATAGTTTGCGTAACGATTAAAGATGATCTTGGATTATATATCGTGTGACTCTCTTGTTTACATGGTGTCAGAAGTGGTATACGAACCCACGCCTCTAGTCATCAAGTTGAGATGATGAAATGGAGAATGCACAGGAAAAGTAGAGAAGTGTGCCTGGGAGAAAAGGGGATAATGAGAGCATCCAGATTACAGAGGCAGCTTGAGGATTTTTTACATGTAAAACAATATACCGAGAACCAGGTGAAATTAGAGCATCATTATAGAATATAGAAACACAGGGCTGAAAGATAAAGGGATATCAGAAATATATACTTGGAAAGTGCAAGAACAAAGAAACTGAGACAGGAATGTGAGATTACCAACCCACCGCCAAAGATGGAAGTCTGAAACAACAGCATTA
This sequence comes from Leucoraja erinaceus, assembly GCF_028641065.1. Classification (NCBI taxonomy): domain Eukaryota; kingdom Metazoa; phylum Chordata; class Chondrichthyes; order Rajiformes; family Rajidae; genus Leucoraja; species Leucoraja erinaceus. The sequence goes on along the minus strand of NC_073391.1, from coordinate 24,002,297 downwards.
CTAATGTTTTAAAATTGGGGATGGCCATATGCCAAAGGCACATACTCTTGCAGGTAGAATTATAATGTCATACAGTTAACCTAGATGGGCATTTTGGTCGACATAGGCAAATTGGGCCGAAGAGCCTAAAGGGCCTGTCCCACTTTCCCGAGTCCTCTGCCGAATTGAAAGGGCCTAAAAAAAAATCAAGATTTTTGTGATCTACGAACTCCTCCTCTCGACTATCTTTTTACTCATGGACTTTTTTGACATGCTGGAAAAAACGTCCGGACTTACCTATGGCTGGCATAACGAGCCGCTACGATATATCTACAGACTCCTATGGACTCGCTACACCCTCTTACGGACTCGCTACGGACATTCTCTGAGTTTGAATCAAGGGGACAACTCGGGAGAATTCGTGAGTAACTCGGGAAAGTGGGACAGGCCCTTTAGGCTTTTAGTTGACCCATCTCCCTCTAAACCTTTCCTTACCTGTCCAGGTGTCTTTTAAATGTTGTTGTACCTGCCTCAACCACCTCCTCTGGCAGCATATTCCATATACCTACAACCTTCTGTATGAAAAAAGTTGCCCCTCAGGTTCTTATTAAATTTTTTCCTTTCACTTTAAACATGCCCTCTACATGTCAACATGAAAACTGTTAACAAAAATTGTGACAGGAATTCTGGACAATCAAGATGTTTCCTTCTTGTGTGGATCCTTGTGTATTTGATCAGCAGATGTTCTTGTCTGGCGCAAACGTGAACGCCAAATCTTTTAAAAAATCATACTTTTGCATTATATCGGTTGCTTGTGGAGCGTAGATTTTAGATAATCTTCACTTGTTGAAGTTTCTCCGCAGTGAAGCCTGGCCTCGCCATTTGAACTAAACCTTCAATGTTAGCTTCTGAGAGGAGTTTACCCCCACTTCCTCCCACCCACCCACCCACCCCTCTGCAAACCACGTGAAGAGATTCAATCTGTGCAACAGATTGTTGGTATGGTTATAATTACACTATTTCTGTTGAATTGTTCCTCGACTAGGGTTACCCTGAAAACAAGCAAGTTGCTGTATATTGGTCAGAATCCATTTTCTTTGCAATGTCCAATTGCTATGTGTGAGATGAGTTTGGTAACATTGTTCAAGGTACAATATTAAAAAAAACCTCAAAGTGTAAAACATTGATCCACATTCTCCAACAATTTCTATTTTGTCATTTCATGGACACATTCAGCTTTATGTCTTTTAACATCCCCGGGGCCAAGACAATTGAAAACAAATCTGAAAAAAAACATGGTAAAGAATTTCTCCATGACACAGGAAAGAAAGTTGAAAAAAAATGATTTGAGATTTTTTTTATTATGTTGAAGCTTCAAAATTGTTTTACATTGGTCCAGAACATATGTGAGCTGTTCCTTAATGATATAAATCTAAACATTTCAGTGTAAAATACTTCTTTGTGCGATCACCTGACTGATGCTGTCAGATGTGTATTTACAGATGCGGCAAATTTACAAATTAATGAATTAGGTGGCAAGACATAAATCAGTAAAAAAAAAAAAAATCACAGAACTCCTATGAGACGTGAAAACAGTGGAGCTTTCATCTGTCCTTAATACACCATGACTTAAAAGTGATTCCATTGCAGGTTAGAACTAAATTCCCACAGATCAGTGCAATTCAACACAAATGTTACATGAAAAGAACCTTTTCTATCGATGTAGCGTGGGTAGTCCAAGATCATTGACTTCTATAATTCTGCTAAATTTACCTGCAATATGAAAATCAGAACAGATATTTTGTAGAATGGATTGTTCCAGTTGCAGAATTATTGCATTTTTATGTATGAAAAAAGAATTATTTCCTACCTGAAAGAAAATACAACAATTCTGTAGAATTTATTGCCTAGTGAAACTGTAATGTAATCATATCAGTTATCTAAACCACTTAGGAATTGAAAAACAGACCACCGATTCACTTGCTTCTTCTACCCTGTGTCCTTCATTTCTTTGCTATCATGCCAATCAATGCTTATCAAAGTTAGTTGTTGGTCAACTTACCACCAAAAAGGAAATGTGCAATGGAACTGTGAAGAAAATGTAGTTATGTACAATTTTCCCTTAGATGATTGCAATAAATAATATATTTTTTTACAAATGCTCTCCTGATTCAAAATGACGAGAGAGCAGTAAAATACATTAATGCATTCCCTAAGAATGTAAACGCAGAATCCAGGAATATCATAAATCGCAACAGATGTATATTTTGTTCATATGATTAACATACAATGGATTTTTAATTATTGATTCAGCACCACTGTAACATGCAAGTAACCATGAATCAAACTGCACACTACAGAATTATTCCATGACCTCTTCAGAATGAAAATAATTGGAAACTTCAGGGACAGTAACAAATGCATCAATATTTATGCCTTTCTTTCCTCCCCCTTCACATTTACCGGTTGCACTACTGCATATTTCAAAAACATTCATTCTTCTGTTAACACATTTGCATTAATACTTTAACATCCTTAAATATTGATAGTTATTCAAACCACAATCAATTGCCATCAGCATGTGGCTAAAATGAAAATAACATCTGTGGTCATTTAACATATCTAATTTTATTTCCGCAATCATATTTACAAACATGGTTAATGGTGTGAAAATGCAATAAATCAAACCAACAGTGTGGAAGACGTGTGTGACCTCTATCCACCGGTCGGTACAGGACCCATCACTGACTTCATATGAAGATGACAGGGCACATTTTCTAATAATATTCTTATCTTGGCGCCTCTTGAAAAACTGAGGCTGCTGGGTGGCTTTAAATCAAAGCCATATCAAAAAGGAAAACAGTTGAAAGAATAAACAAGTGCAGTTTTTAATGTTTTTATACACAAGTTCCTTGATGTGTTGGAGGGAGCTGCTTTCTGTTCCTAACTGCGGAAGTCTTCTCTTTGCACTCACTTGGCTTTTGTTGTGAAATATCTATAAGTGCACTGGCTATTGCAAGACCTGCAAACACAAAAATGAGAAATGATTGAATTGGAGTTCTATTAGGCTCCACTACATTCCAGTCACCACTCTGCATAATACCACAGTGAAAAGACCATCCACTCCGACTTCGATATAGTGTGTTTGGTATGGCCACGCTGTTTGATTTCCATTAAATCAGGTCACTACTGAAGATCATTTTTCAGAATGTCACACAAATCACCCTATGAAATCCATTTATTGCGTTACCTGGTCCAGCACTGTTTCCAGTTATTAAAGCAATAGAATTAAGTGAGCAACCATTTATTACTCAAATCTGAGGTCTAAAGGATCGTCATTAACTACGCCAAGACGATTCACATAAGCACTGGTCAGACAAATATAAATGAAGATCAAGTTTAAGTCTTCCGTATAATACACGGTTTCAAGTGAGCATTTCAGCTATATATCTGAAAGGCACCTAATTTTATCAATTCGTTTGGAATGCTTTGAAGTATTTTAGTTACTAGTTTTGAGAGAGGTCAAAGAGATACTTTAAATTCAGAAGTGAATTTGATGATGCAGAGATTAGAACATTTGGTTATTTGAGCATGTGTTAACACATGGGTTACAGAATTCTTCTCTAAATTTAGTCCAGCAGTACTTTACTTGATATAACATGGCTTAACATTTGTTTTAGAAACGTTATTTTAAAATAAGCTAGCCATTGGGGTGAAGCTCTGGATCAAAGCATATTTTCAGCATAATTCATTTTCTTTAATGTGAGATGAATACCAAGCAATAAAATAATTATTCTTAGCTTTCATGTATATACACAGAAGTAGTCACTTTTTATATTGCACAGATATGTTGTTTATATTAGTTAACTACAAAAGGACCTGTACAACTATATATAATAATGATTAACATTCTCTAAATCTTTATATAAATATGGAATCCAGCAGATACAATATAAATAATTTTAATAGATTAATTAAACCATCATACAATCATGAATACCATGATGCTATAACCCCTAAACTATAACCATGGCATAATGCATGATATCTTCTAACAATACAGTGATCAATGAGGAACCTGTGAAAAAATATATAGGATTGATAATTTCACAATTTCATACAAGATCATCTAACTACCATCTATTGACATTCAATTTACTTTGGCTTGAACTATTATGGGCTGGTTTACCTAGTATAACTTATGATTCATTGTAAATTTATTTGTTGTGTTGTTGCGTTTTATGTGCTAGTATTGCTGTAGTGAGAATTTTGAGGTCTTGTACACATGGCAATTAAACAGTTAATATCACCTATATCAATGTCTTAATGTCATCACAGACCAGATTTAACACAACTTGTCGCAACAACAGTACGTCAACATAGTAGCTAATTTTGCAGTGTGTGACTCATGTCTTAATTCCCCAAAGATGTTTGATCATCATAAGACAAAAGGCAAGAGATTGATGGGCAATAAATGACGATCTTGCCCATATCTTGTGAAAATCTCTATATTACTTTAGTTTGTCTGCATTTGGTGTATTACATGCAGTTCTGGTTGCCCCATTACAGGAAGAATGTGGATGCTATGGGGAGGGTGCTGAAGATGTTTACCAGAATGTTGCTTGGATTTGGGGGGTATTCGCTACAAGGCAAGGTTTGACAAACTTGGATTGTTTTCTCTGAAGCACTGGAGGTTGAGGGGAAATGTGATAGAAGTATATAAAATTATGAGAGGAATAGATTGAGCAGACTGTCAGAACTTTTTTCCTAGGGTGGAATTGTCAAAGAATCAAGGGCCTAGCTTTAGGTAAGAGGGGCAACGTTTAATGGAATTTTACGAGCCTAGCTTTCTTTTTACACAGCGTGGGTGGAGAGGGTGCCTGGAACAAGCTGCCGGGGGTGGTGGTGATGGAGACAGGTATGATAGCTGCTTTTAAAAAGCTTTTAAATAGGCACATTGAAATGAAGGGAATGAACTATGAATTGAGATTACTTTATCTTGGCAACATGTTCAACACAGGCGTTGCAGACTGAAGGGCCCAAACTTGTGCTTGTAGTGCAGAGGTATAAATCTTGCATTCTGTGTCGATGAAAGCAGAGACCACAGGAAAGGTTGGGCAACACATCGTGGAGGGAAAAGGAGCAGTGCAAAGGATTGTTGCAAAAATGTTAAATGTATAAATATGTGGTTAGATATTATTCTAGACCCAAAGGATATGTTGCCTACTCCTATCAAGAGTTGATGACATGGTCTCAGGACTGCAGAGGAACATGAAGTGAGAGGGGAAAAATTCAATTATCATTCCCCATGCAGGAACATATAACATAGGTTATAACATAGATGAAGGACGAGGTCCCACTGAAGGAAATTGAATTGTTAGAGACCAATGTACGAAGCCAAACTGTAAAAGTGATAATCATCCAATTACTAGTGAAGACATGGGCAAATTAGCATTGAATCAATGAAGTCAGACAGATGAATGTAAACCTCAAACAAAAATGGTGTAAAGAAATGAATTTTAATTCGGGGCACTAGTAACTGTACCAGGTAAAAATAAGTACTTAAATCAGCCTGGGACAAATTATCTAAGGGCGTAGATTAGATTTTAGTGGAAATAGTCAGGAGAGGGTTCTGGTGAGATGAAATTTAGAAAGTAAAGTGAGAGGTTAAGATAGCATGGCATCAGTTGTGATAACCAGCCTGTCAGGAAGAGGCAGAGCATAAGTATAATTCCAATTAGAGTCAGTACATAAATATAACATTCTTGCATGGCTTGATAGAGTGTATGCAGTCAGAGCGCAATTTAATACTTTAAGATGGTGGCGGAGGAAAGGAATATCGATGAACGAGCTGGAGGCTCACTTCTGCGTCGTCAGAGGCCAGGCCGACCCCTGCAACTCCAACCCAGTGCCGCTGCCAGGACAAAGGGCCTTAGTGGTTAAGTTAAGACTCTTTCATTCTTATCAACTTTGAACCTGAAAAGGTGGAAGAAAGTGCCGGAAATATGCCAACTCTAGTGTACTGCCCCAGTGTAATCTACTACTCTTACACTCTTATATTTGAGTATCATTTTTGCCTATATATAGTAAAACTTTTACTGAACTGTTTTCAATAAAGGAATATCACTATACCTAGGTACACGTGACAATAAAGGCCCATTGCACGTCTTCAGGTAAAAAGAGGATCTGCAGGAAAGAGGCTCTGAGCTAAATGATCAATCATGACCATATTGAGGGAGCATATTCCGGGGACAATACTAATCTTATTTTGACTTCTGAGACACTTTTACTTAACTTTTTTTCAGACCATTCACTCCAATATTCGGCTGAGGCAATATGATGGGGAAGGTGTAATATATTTTTTAAATGTCAACGAATGTCAGAGAGATTTTAAGCTGTTAAAATCTATCTCACTGCTTTTACAACCAGCCATGCCTTGTTTTCTCAACTCTCAATGCCTTGAGAGTTGATTTGTAGACTTGGATTCTTTATTCCAAGGCTGGAAATCCTGCTCCATTGATACATATCTTCCAAGCACTGAGAAAACCTTGGGACCGAGAGTTCCTCTCTCAGGGTACATCCACACCATTGATGGGCATAAGGGTTGGAATTCAGGGAGGTGTGCCTGAGCTCCACTGCAAAATGCGTAAGGAGACCAAGCAAGTACCTTTACTCATCTGTGGTAATACCTGCCCCATTTCCTCACTCGTTATGGTAGAGCACCAACTCCTTTCCTAATCTTTATCCATAGACAGGAACCAATGTTTGGAAATTCCAGTGCAGCAGTTAGAACATCATAATCAATAATTATTTGAGATGGCACGTTGAAGATTAATAGACGGCATTTTATTGTACCTGACTTGCTGACCCATGTCTGCCTCCCAGAATCATTGGCCATGGTCCCAACACAACCATGGGTCTTATCACCTGCCGGGCAAACAATAGATCTCTGTGCACGTATCATTCCCTTGCAATCTTTGCCAGGAACGACACAGACCAAAATACTATTTCAAAGATGGAAAGTATAATAAGTGAAACTCTATGTGTAGAATCATATTGATCTTCAAGTTCAGTGGAGCCGAGAGGAACAATGTTAGTTTACTTTTAATTCCCTGAGGATGTTCTCTTTCAAATACTCTTACAGTCAGCCTAATTCTTAAGTAGTTTAGGTTGATCAATTGGAGAAACACATCCACATGCAGAATTGAACAGGAGGCTATCCCACCCACACAATGGTCGTCTATGTTTATCCATTAGTCACCCAGGACAGGAAGGTTCCAGGGTTAGTCGATAAAATGTTCTAACCTAGCTGATCTCAACAAAAACAACGTCAATTGCACAGCACCTTCGATGCAGCAAAACGTCCAAAGCATTCTTACAGGAACCATTATCAAAGAAGAATTGATTAGCTTAGTTTAGAGAAACAGCGTGGAAACAAGCCATTTGGCCCACCGAGTCCGCGCTGACCATGACCACTCTTACACTAGTTCAATCCTACATATTAGGGAGAATTTACAGAAGCCAATTAACCTACGAACCTACACATCTTTGGAATGTGGGAAGCTTCTGGGGCAAAGTCATAGGGAGAAAGTACACAGATGACCACATTGTCAGGATCAAACCCAAGTCTCTGGTGCTGTAAGGCAGCAGCTCGACTGCTGCACCACTGTGCCACCCCAATTGACATTAAGCAAATAAGAAAATCTAAGGCAGTTGATCGGTAGCTCGAAAGACCTGCTAGGATCTCTAGAAATATCTTACAAAGAGAATGCACAGAGGTTTTGGAGTGAATCTCAGACTTCCACCAATGACAGTACCATGAAAGTAGATGAGAAAGTGCCAATATTTAAATAAGCCCCAATATCTCAGATGTTAACAATTGGAAAGGAGTTGGAGGAATTTCAAAACAAGAATGAAAATTATATCAAAACACTGTACGGAACAGTACGGAAGTGGCCGTTCCAGGGTTCCCAAGCCGCTGAGAGGATTCTCCCGACGCCGGAGCAACATCACCCGGCGAGAACGGCCTGGAACATCGGGCCTCCGTAGAGGCAACTGTGGAGGCCTCAAAAGGCCCGACTATGGGTGAACTGGGGTTGGGGACTGGACTTTGTGCCTTCCCTCATAATGGGAACCATTGTGGGGGGATGTTCTTTATGTTTAAAACTCTTATTAATGTTATGTCTGTATTCCTTTTTTATGTGCTGCAAAATGGCAAGAAGCATTTCACTTCACTACACCTAGGTGTATGTGAATGTGACCAATAAAATACCTTTGATACCTTTGTTTGGAGAAAAAACAAATGTGGGTCAGCAGGCAGACTGTTTTAGCAGTTCATAGCTTTGTGTTGTTCAAAATGGCATGGCTTTGAAAGGAACCTACAATTCCCATTATGCACTGTTGTCAACGAAAGATGTAAAATACAATACTGTAAAGGACGTTCCGTTAGCTGCAAAGGAATATGCTTGCAAAAGACATAGGAGCAGCATTAGGCCATTCAGCTCATTGAATTTAACCTGCCATTCAATCATAGCTGAACTATTTTACCTTCTCAACCCGATTAACCAGTCTTCTGCTCGCAACCTTTGATCTCTTTCCTAATCAAGATGTTACCAATCCCCGCTTTAAAAATACCCAATGTCTTGGTTTCCACAGCCATCTGTGGCAATGAATTCCACTTTCACCACCCTCTGACTATAGAGATTCCTCCTCATCCCCAGCGTCATTCACTATGACAATTGATGCAATGCGGCACCATCTACAGGACATCTGTGGTGTGCATCGGCATCAATACTGAGAGCAGGTGTCTACTCAGCTTTGAATATAGCCAGCTTGATGGTTAATCCTAAAAAGTCCTTGAGTCTTATTAAAGGGTCAACTTCGTCAGTAACTTATTTAAAAACTATTTTGATCACATTTAATATCGCTGTTACATCTTCCTCTGGCTGCATTCTTTTCTATGGCAATATCAGATGCAAGGTCATGCTCTCTGCTGGCATAAAAATAACCATTTTGGTCCTTATTCAGCCATACCCCTCTTTTGGACCACTGAAGGATACGAGAAGGAACCAGGTTCTCTGGTCCCACAAAGACCATGTTGACCATCAACTACCTATTTACACTAATCCTTTATTCATTCCATTTTTATTCTCTCAAAAATCTTATCAATTTACCCAAAGATTTTATCACTCATGTAGGAGCAATTTACAGGATCAATCATGTGGATGTGGGAGGAACTGGAGCATTCAGATGAGACCTCTGCATTCATACTGAACTAGGAAATTCCTTCCCATTTCCTGCCTTTTACACTATCTATATTAGAAAAATTAAGTTCTCTGTCCACACCATTCAATTATTCCTTTATATTTCTGTACATGTCCATCTTTGGTTTCCTTTTTCTTTCCAACTAGACAGCTAATATCACAACTGATTAACTGATTCTTGAATCTGAACAAATTGATATGCCTTAGACCTATCAACACCCCACCTCCAGAGCTATAACATTTTCTTTGAATATTATTACTACCCCATCTCCTCATATTTTTCTTCCCTATCTTTTCTAAGTACCTTGTAGTCAGGAAAATAAGCTCCTAATCCTCCCCTTCTTTGAGCCAAATATATTTTATTGCCTCTATATTACAGTCCCACATTTCTACAAAGTAAAGACATCGAATTCTCAACTACACAGGACTAAGTACAAGGAGCAGCTGCAGAAATTGAAGTCTGTGATTAGATCAGCGGAAAGGGTAATGGAAAAGAAAACGATAGACAATTGGGAAAGTAATCTGTGAAGCTTTTTCAGAAGTTTGAAGATTCAGAACTGTCAAAGTCTATCGCAGCCTTTGAAGGTGAGTTTCAACAAGAGTCACTAGCATTGAATGATGCAGTCAAAAATAGCACTAGTAATATATTATTTTAGGTAGAATTAAGAGCCTGAAATTAGCTGCAGTTGACAGCAGATGATGTACACCTAAGTGTCCTCAATGGGATGAGCCTCTTACCAGCATATTTAATGGATAACTGCAACTCTGCTTTGGTGCCAGTACTTTGGAACAAGATGAGATCAAACGGAGGGGATAAACTATGAATTCAATAACGTGGCATCAGTAAGACTAAAGCTGATTAAGGGAAGCTTTCAGAAGGACTTCTTGGCTACAGGGGTCACCCAGATCAACCTCGTACATCGGTTTATAAACATCATAAGCAATTGTAACTCTTGAGCAAATAAGTCTATTTAATTTAGAGAATAGTTAACTATCAGACATGGTGTGTCGTTTGTCCTTTTAGAGGATCTTTGCTCAGACTCAAGTGGGATATAATATCCCCACATTAGTTTTATCGTAAGGCTGCAGAGGGGAGGTACTGGCCCAAGTGCTTGTATAAAGGAGGGCAATCTCTAATTTTATTCAGAGGGGCAAATAACAAAAGGTCATGTCTGTCTTTGGATGCCTTTACTTCAGTTAGTTGTCATGGTGCTCAATCTGTTACTGAAGGATGAATTATGAAATACCATAACTGAAATGCAACAACACAGCCCCGATCCCTAACCAGGCAGCTCTGTAAATGTGCCATTGCAGGAAAGCAATTATTCCAATTTCTTGTCTCCTTTGAATCTTTTTAAGGAGAATCTCATGCTTCACAGTGAAAGTTAAACAGCCTGAGTCGAGCTTCATTTTGAAGAAAGTTCCCACACAATCTATTTTTTTCTTGTACTGATAATGTTTAGTTCCCGCGAGTGTTTCCTCATAGACCAGAATCCGGAAAAGTGGTTAGCAGTTTTCCTCCTGGGGGGGGGGGGGGGGGGGGGGGGGGGGGAATGTAATAGAATAGATGGAACTTGACTGATTAGACAAATAAACTTAATGGCAAATATAAAACATGAAAACAAACAAGAGATTGGGGCTGAAGAGAGGATGATGAATGGGAAGGTAAAACCAGCAGAGGATATTTCAAACATGTTACTTTTATTTACCACATTGCTTAAGTGGCTTATTCCAGTTGCATAGCATTTATTCTTAAATTGAAAATGTTAAAAGCATGGCTGCAATTGCAAAAGCAACATTTCCTACAACTCTTGGCAGTTTATGGAATGCAAATAACAATGCCCTAAATTTTCTGAAAAACCTGCATATGTTTTGGCCATTTCTGTTCAAGGAGTGCTACAGGGACATTCTTTCTGGAACTTGTTTGCCTTTACTGCAAAGTAGCAACCCCAGTGCATGCACAGAAGCAACATTGAAACGCAAGAAACTGCACATGCCGGTTTATAAAAAAAGACACAAAGTGCTGGAGTAACTGAGGAAGGGTCAGGCAGCACCGACATGTATAGGTGATGTTTCAGATCAGGACCTTTCTTTAGACTCAAGAAGGGTCCCAACAAGAAACGTCACCTTTCCATGTTCTCCTGAGAAGCTGCCTGACTTAGATAGGTATTTTGGCTCTTTGTATCAACAATCATTCCACAGTTGCGTTATCAATAGTGATATTAAGCACTTCAGAATGTTAGATAACAATAAAGTTTTGCATGAGTCAGTTCTCATATTGTGTGGACACTTTTTGGTAAAATGTGGAAATTTATGTGTATGAAGCATTTGGTGACGTGTTGCATCAGGTCGGCTCCTGGCAAGAGCTGCCAAATTATACATTATCAAAGTCACTATCTGTCTCAGGCAAGAGTGGCTTTGAGCTTAAAATCCATGTTGATGAGATTTCTGGCATTGTATCGCAATACATACTGAAACAGAATGGCCAAAACCACTGACTCTTGATGTAACTGAAATGACAGTCGCGATCCTGCAACATGAACTAAGGTTAATCTTCATGGATTCACTATGGCAACAAGTAGCAGGAGAAACTATTGTTCATACTGAACTAAATGTTAATAGAAACAGAGTAGCACACTAAATGCTGGAGTAATTCAGGTCAGGCAGCATCTCTGGAGAACATGGATTGGTGATGTTTCGGGTCAGGTCTGAAGAAGGGCCCTGACCAAAAATGTCACAAATTCAAATTCCCCAGAGATGCTGCCTGATCTCCAGCACTTTGTATCCTCTTGTGTAAACCAGCATCTGCAGTTAGTCTGATGAAGGGTCTCGACCCGAAACGCCACCCATTCCTTCTCTCCAGAGCTGCTGCTTGGCCTGCTGAGTTACTTCAGCGTTTTGTGTCTATCTTCAATTTCAACCAGCATCTGCAGTTCAGATTTCCGCAATTCTTTGTTTCGACATAAAATCCAAGCAGATTCTGTTTTTAATATATGTTGCTGTGTGTAACCCAACCTAAGACTATTTTAACCATTTTTTTAAGCCTATTTCAAAATTTCTTTACAGGTGACCTAAATCAGCAAAGTGCAAACATAACAACCATTTAATGCAGCAAGGGAAAATCCAACTTCCACTGATGACATTTTAATTAAGTATAGTTCAAATCTCTATATATAACTTGCATAATGCTTTAAAATTTCAAGACACCACAGCACTAACAACATCAGGTTTATTTTGGCATTAAGCATTCCTGGTACACCACCTGTGTGGGGACATTACACCTGAATGATGTGGCCTTTTGCACAGTAAGTGGTAAGGCAATAGGGTCTGGATATTTGTATCTCAGAAATTGCAAAATATGGCTGTGAACATTTACATACAGCAATGGTGCAGCATAAAACTGATGTGAAAATTTCCCTGTCAAATGAACCAGCACAATATTACTCTTAAGGCATTGTTACATGGAAATGTTTCCAGGTCAATCCTGGATTTGTAATTCTGGAATTACCTGAAAGGTTCCTGATGACAATGCCTTAAGAGTGATATTAAGAAGTAAATATTTTGAAATGTGGGGAAACATATGATTTTGGCATGAAGTGATTGACAATCAAGTCAGTGGCTTCTCCAACAGCGAACAATTGTGTTACATTTATATCAACATGAAAAAGCTGCTGTTATCGAGTTTGAAAAATAAAATCAATAATCAGATTGTTGAGTGCTTATAGTCCTTCAAATGAACAGATACTGAAATGATGAAATTTCATGAGATCCATTTTCTAAACTTAATCAAATACATTTAGTTATTTGGATAATAACTTTGTGTTACTTGTAGAAGATTGTTTAAGATTCATGGTTAGTGAAAGTACTGTTTCACTTTTCATTTCATTCTTTATAGGAACTAAATTAACAACTGAAAAGGTAGTTCATATAGTAAAGGAGGTGTTTCTTAATCTGCTCAGAGAACTTAAAGTCAAAATGAATTACCCTAAAGAGAATGAATATGTGTATACGACTAAGTAAAAACTTATTATCTAATATTTAAACCACAATGTGAACTATATTGTAGTGAGATATGTTTCTATCAAAATTCAGTTTACCTAACAAATAGACGACTTTGAGAGGAGGATAAGGGAAACAAAATCTGTGGGATAAATATTCATGAATGCTGCATCATTCTCTTGTTTATTGTACAGATGTTGTTTACAGGCCAGCCATTTTAAATGTGCTAAAATGTCTTGGAGCAATACTTTTTACAATGTTGATATCCAGGTAACGATTTACAGTACAATCAATGTACTTCAGGAACAAAGAAGATTACCAAAAGTGAGGAACATCCCTGCCCATCACGGGTACTGACTACCCCGTAATAGAAGGGATCTATCTATAAGTGGCACAGTCTCAAAGAGGCAGCCAGCATCATCAAGGACCCACACCACCCTGGCCACGCTCTCATTTCACTCCTGCCATCAGGAAGAAGGTATATGAGTCTTAAAACTGCAACGTCCAGGTTCAGGAACAGTTTTTCCCCAACAACCATCAGGCTATTGTGAACACTAAACGTCAAACTACCAAGTGCCTGGGTTGTGTAAGTTATTGGGGCAAATCCTCCAAAATTATGGAAGAACTCGGATAAGGACATGGATATTTTAAAAGGACAGATTTGCTGGCTGCAACGGAAAAAACCCCAATCCACAAAAAGAGGCAGTTTCAAGTTTCAAACCTGTCTGGCCTGTGGACTTGGGCATCACACAACTATGCGAATGGTATGGACAGGAAAGGCTGAGACGGAGATAACGAGATTATCTTGGATACACAAAGGAAGGAACCAAGCCTCAGCAGACGGTGGTAAACAGGCCAGCACAAGCACAATCACCATCTTGGATGACCCATCCATCGAGACAATAGGAGCCCATCCAGGCAATGGGATAACGATCAGGCTGAGGGATCATGACATCAACAAACCCCTTATCATTGGAAGCCTATTGTTCATGCCAGATCGAAACTGGGAATCATCAAAAGAACCCTTTTATCCAGAGGACCACCTGGGGGTTTCAAAGGAAGCTCAGGTATAAAAACAGGAGTCAAGCCAGAACTCTTTCTCTTTCTGCTCTGCTGGACAGCTCATGGCCTGTATCGACCTAACTGTGAGTATCCCGGTGACCTGGTGAAATTCCCGAAATTATCCTAAGGTTGAGAAGATAAAAGGGAAAGGGGGGTAAAATTGTGTAAAGTGAGTTTTACGACGTGCCCGATAGTTTTCCGTCCATAGTCTTAGTTTAAAGCATAAGTTTAGCCACGTATTATGTAGTGTTGGTGAGATTCGATTTCTCATTGTTTAATAAAGCCTGTAAATTTTAGACTTGCTTTGAGTCCATCTTGGTTTCTGTTTTCTCTCATCGGCACACTCTGGTCAATTCAACCTTTTTATCATATCCCACCATAATTCCGAGGTCTAGAACCTAGGGGAATCCCTTTTTGTATTCTCTCTCTTGGAAACCGCTCGAGTGGAGTGGTGGCCGTTTGACCCTCCGACAAGGGAGAGAATAACTCGGGCAGTTGGGCCCGAAATGGAGTAAAGGGAAATGCAAAACCCCTACACTGAGGTGTATTTTGTATTTTTTATTCATTGATTTTTTTTTGTTTGTTTATTATATTATCTATTGAGTACTGTGTTTACAAACATGTTGTGCTGCTGCTGGGAGTAAACATTTCATTGTCCCATTGGCACATATGACACGAAAACACTCTTGAATCTTGCACTCTGAAAGGAATTTTTTTTCAACACATATTACTGCTAGCCTGCAATTTCAGACCACACCATCATTCGGCAATGTGGCAACGATCCTTGCCATATTGAGCCTAAATAAGCCACAGTGATCTTTTCGGCTCATATATGTAAATATTGTAATATAATATTACATGCACCAGAAATCACTGAGGTCTGTCAATGAAAAACAATTTCATTGTGCAATGCTACTGAATATAAGAAGGTATACGAGTCTTAATACTTGATATTTCAGTATCTGAAAATTCTTTGTATGCTAGAAATCTGTAAGTGTATTTCTGAAAATCACTTTAATCATATAATTTGTTTCTGTCAGAATTATCTCTTAACCTTTATGGCACCATCTGTGTTATCAACTGTTACTCAATCTTGAAAAAAATACCATTGTTAATTTTTACTATATTTGTGCAAGCACAATTTTAAAATTAAGAACAGCAGGACAATCAAAATACTAATCTTTAATTTTGAATTTGAGTTGGTTTATTATCACATGTTCTGAAGTACGATGAAAAGCTTTTGTTGCTTGCTAACCTGTCAGCGGAAAGACAATACATGATTACAATCGAGCCATCCACAGTGTACGGATACATGATAAAGGGAATAAAGTAAATAACATTTTGTGCAAGATAACGCCAGTAAAGTCCAAACAAAGGTTTCCAATGAGGTAGATAGTAGTTCAAGACTGCTCTCTAGTTGTTGGTAGGATGGTTCAGTTGCCTGATAATAGCTGGGAAGAAACTGTTCCTGAATATGGAGGTGTGCGTTTTTACATTTCCATATCTTTTGCCCGATGGGAGAGGAGAGGTGGAAGTGCCCAGTGTGCGACTTGCCTCTGATTATGCTGTTGGCCTTGCCGAGGCAGCGTGAGGTCTCTAAACCTCAAAAGCAATTGAAAACACTATTCAACGTTTTTTTTCATTTTAACCCAGAGATTTTGTTGGTATTGTTGCATTTTCTGAATTATATACTTAACTACAATTTTTAATGAATAAATTGTCATTGGGTCATAGAGGATGGAAACAGGTCCTTCAGTCCAACTTGTTCATACCGACCAAGATACCCCATCTAAGCTAGTCCCATTTGCCTGCATTTGACCCTTATCCCCTAAACCTTTCCTGTTCCTGCCGTACAAGCAGTAATGCATCACTTAATATGCTCTTCTTTTGTTGAAGTTACAGGAGTAGCAAAGTAAAAAAAAGCAACTTTTTTTAGGGACATTAGATGTTGAAATTAACAATGAATGAATCAGTCAGGAAATGAATGAATGAATTAATAAATGAATAAGTTTATTGGCCAAGTATTCACATACAAGGAATTTGCCTTGGTGCTCCGCAAACAAGTGACAACGACATACAGTGACAATTAGGTATGACGCATTAATGACAATTAAACATTAATAATAAAACATTATTGATTAAACACGTGAATTAAATAAAATACCAGAGTAAAAGGAGGCTACAGATTTTCGGTTATTGAGTAGAGCTACTACTCGTGGAAAAAAACTGTTTTTATGTCTGGCTGTGGCAGCTTTGACAGTCTGGAGTTGCCTTTCAGAGAGAAGTGATTCAAAGAGTTTGTGGCCAGGGTGAGTGGGGTCAGAGATGATCTTACCCGCTCGCTTCCTGGCCCTTGCAGTTCATCAATGGAGGGAAGGTTGCAGCCGATAACCTTCTCAGCTGATCGGATGATTCGCTGCAGCCTCTGGATGTCGTGCTTGGTGGCTGAGCCAAATCAGACAATGATGGAGAAGGTGCGGTCAGACACTACGATGGCTGTATAAAATTGAACCATCATTGCCTGTGGCAGCTTGTGCTTCCTCAGCTGCAGCAGGAAGTACAGTACATCCTCTGTTGTGTCTTTTTGACTGTGGAGACGATGGTAGCCCCCCACTTAAGGTCCTTGCAGATGATGGTTCCCAGGAAGTTAAAAGACTCCACAGATGTGACTGTGGTGTTGTTGATGGTGAGTGGGGTGAGGGGAGGGGGAGCTCTCCTAAAGTCTACTGTCAATTCCATTATCTTAAGAGCATTGAGCTCTAGATTGTTGCGATGGCACCAGGCCACCAGCTGTGTTACTTCCTGTCTGTAGGCAGATTCCTCCCCATCCTGGATCAGTCCAATCAGGGTTGCATCATCCGCAATCTTGAGAAGCTTGACAGAGGAGTTGGTGGAGGTGCAGTCATTGGTGTAGAGAGAGTAGAAGAGAGGGGAGACTACGCAGCCTTGTGGTGCTCCTAGGCTGAGGGTTTGCGGATCACAGATCTGCTTTCCCAGCCTCTCATGCTGCTTCCTGTCTGTCAGGAAGCTGGTGATCCACCGACAGAAGGGTTCAGGCACTGTCAACTTGGAAAGTTTGGAGTGTAGTAGCTCTGGCACAATGGTGTTGAATGCAGAGCTAAAATCAACAAACAAAACCCTCGTATTGGTCCCCTGGTGGTCTAGGTGCTGGAGGATGAAGTGTAGGCCCAGGTTGACTGCGTCATCCACAGATCTATTGGCCCAATATGCAAATTACAGAGGGTCCAGCAGGGGGATTGTGATATGTTTCAGCTTGGCCAGCACAAGCCTTCATGACTACAGAGGTCAGTGCGATGGGCCTGTGGTCATTAAGACTAGTAATCCTTGTCTTTTTGGGTACAGGGACAATTGTGGAGACTTTGAAGCAGACAGGGACAGTTTAATAAGTTCAAACTGATTGAAATGTACCTCGAATTTGCTTATCAATCATAGCTTGCCAAAATACTGCAAATCCACATTATTGAACTCTGTCTCTAACCATTGGCTCCGGAAAATAAATAGTTAGAATTATAAATACAAGATAATGCTCTTTGCAAAAGTCCAGGGAGAGAACTCTATCAAGATGCAGTCAATCAAGTATATTATCTACTGTGTGTCTATTGGCTTATGGTATTCTGAAAATGCATATAAATATATATGACAGCATTCAGCTGAAGGTTTTAAACTAATAAATCTTCGTATTGGTGACGTTATAGGAAATCTGTTTTTGTTCTATTTTCTAGTCTGAGAGAGATTTGTCTCCAAAGATGATAATATTGGATTTTTCCAAACAGTGTGCAAACAAAAAAGTAAAAATAAAAATAAAAAGCAAAAAGATTTTGATACAATAAAAGGTATTCAGCTTTTTGTTGGGATATGCAATAAATACGTGGTTGTCAGCCGCACTTAAATGCTGCGCCATTACTTTGGAACCATTCCCTTGTAATTTATTTCAATATTTTCAATTTTTCTGATACTATCAATACATGTTTCTTGAATATGGTAAATTAAAGGAAAATGTACTTCTATCACACCAAACTAAGCTTGATCCTGAGCCATCGTTATTCGGTAAAGAGTACTAAGTTTAAAATAATTTAAGCTATAAACTTATTTAACAAAAATAAATGTGAACATTTACTGATACTTGGCATGGTAATAATTAGTTGTTTGAATTTATTGCTGGCTTTGGTCTATCCATTTACCAAATATATGTAATATTGATAATTGATCATTTTGAACGCTGTTATCCCTTCAAGGCCAAATTGCTTTCTTGCAAGCTCCACAGTGGCAATGTATAGAGGGGCCCTTGGAATAAACCACACACATTCAATTTACAATATTGATTTAACTTACCAATTTTCCTCACAATAAAGCAATTTTTCAGTATTAGCTGAAACACTAAAACTGAATTTGTGGAGCCACTTTGGTTTTGATATAAAATGAAATGGATGTCGAAACTGAGACTGGAAATTCAGTGCAATACTGAGTAAATCTTTAGTTAAGACGTGACTAAGTGGGACCTATTGGGTCCCAGTCACATGGGAGGCCTTGACCCCCAATGCAACCCATGTATTGGCGGGGAGTGTGGGGTGTGGGCGGGGAGGATGGGGTGTCTGCGGAGGGGGTGGGGGGGGGGGGGGGGGGGGTGAGGGTGGGGTGTGGGGGGGTGTGGGGTTTTTGGGGGCAGGGGGGAGAGAGCTCAGAGAAAATATGGGGGTTGTGTTGGGGTATCACGGGGGAGGGGCGTAGAGGGGTACCAAAGTGGAAGAGGCTGGAGTGGATTCACAGTGGTCGCTGGTCGTTTCTCCTCTGCCGAGATCAGATTCTCCGCTTTCTGTTTAGTGACGTGTGCCGGACCGGGCCGTTTCCAGCCCCTCCGAAAATTGTGTCCGGTTGGAAACCACCGCCGCCATCTACCGCTCCAGTAAAGACATGATGGCGCAGGAAGGGGTGGACTGTCCCTCCGAGTGACAGGAGAAAAGACCAATCCATGCGGCGCTGAACGTCAGGAGAGGAGAACGATCTGCACACGCGCGTTTTTAAAGATTTTTAAACCTCACTAAAGTTTACATTAGACCACCGATCAGAACTAAACTTGATGCAATAAGACAGCAGGAGAACAGTGAGTAAGCTGGCGAAAAATCATCGCACTATCGTGAAACGTTTTTACGCAAATAGAATGACCTCGAAACTGGAAGATAAAAAGATCAGAGCTTCAGATTGTATAGATGTCATCTCAAACATCACAACACTTAATATTGGAAAAGTCAGTTGAGCTTCAATATGTTTCCATCCATAATTTGGTGCATGCTACCCCAATCATCTGCAATGATAGACAAGGTCATTGATTAACTGTTGTCCTGACGGTCCTTTTGCCAAATTTAACTCCTTACATTTGAAAAATAGTGCATCGTTTGTGTTGCATGTTGGATGGTCCCAACGAGATGAATAGACAATAGACAACGGACAATAGGTGCAGGAGTAGGCCATTCGGCCCTTCGAGCCAGCACCGCCATTCAATGGGATCATGGCTGATCATCCCCAAGCAGTACCCCGTTCCTGCCTTCTCCCCATATCCCCGACTCCGCTATCTTTAAGAGCCCTATCTAGCTCTCTCTTGAAAGTATCCAGACTTCCGGTGGAGCTATGGCGGCTTAGGACGTGTGCCATTTAGCTCCGCTCCGCTAAATGCCGAAAAAAATCATCTAAACCTAAACCGAACAGATTTAAAAACACTCACCGGCAGACATTCAGTGTCGCGTAAGTGACGTCAGCAAAACGCGACTCCGGTATTTTAAAGGACCGGTAGATGCTATCCTAGACGTTTGCCTAGAGTACCACGGAGAAAACGACAAGCAGAAGGCGTGGATGGCCCCGAAGAAGCCTCGACCTCAAGTATGGAGCATCCTCAAGAGCAAGCAGCAAGCCAACCTCTGGTGTTGGAGGACATCCGATCACTACTGGGTGAGCAACTTGCGGCTGTGAAGCTGGAAATTTCAGCTGGGAAGGCAGAAATCTGTGGCAAGATTGACAAGATAGATACCCGTAAAGAGGAGGTGAATTCCTCCTTGAAGGGGGAAATCCACAGGCGTGAAACCGATATCAGCCGTAGGTTGGAGACTATTCTTGCTACTTCAAAAAAACAAAGCGAGGCTATTCGGGAATTGGAATCTACAACTGCTGTAAATGCCGAGACAACACACAAGCTGACGGCTGAGATGGAGTGCATTTCCGGGTTATTTGCCAAAGCGACAGAAAAATGTCTTGATTGGAAGGGCGTTCTAAACGTTAGAACCTAAGGATTGTTGGAGTGAAAGAAGACAAGGAACATGGTCAAAATCTTCGAGATTTTGTGGCCCAACTACTGCAAGATGTACTTAATCTGGATGAAAAACCTAGACTTGACCGGGCTCACAGAGCTCTGAGAGCCCAGTCAGGCAGCACAGCTCCACCAAGACAGTTGATTCTGAAGGTACATCACTGCCATGTTCTAGAGGACATTATGCAGAAAGTTGCCAACAACAGAAACCTAACTTTTGAAGGTGTAAACATAAAAATCTTCAAAGACTTTCCTGCCGAAGTCGTGAAGAAAAGAGCACTCTTCACCAAGTCAAGAGTTATTTTGAGGGACATACCAGACCTCCGATTTGGCCTATTATACCCAGCCAAATTGCGAGTTACTTATAAAGCGACTGTATATTTTTTTACCGATCCGGAGAAAGCATATAAGTTTGCCCAAGATACTGCGGGACCCGTCAAGGATAAGTAACTGTATTACTGAGTACATGTCGTGATGATAATCAAGAGGGTTATACTGTGTTTAAAATTCATTTAAATTATATTAACTTATACTGTGATTATAAGGAATATTGTATTCATTTATACAGTGTTTATCAGGAATATGTTGTTATAAATCTACTGACCCAGAGTCAGTTAATATGTCAAGCAGAGAACTTGTGAGATTGAGAGACAGAGAGAGAGAGAGGGAGAGAGGTCGAGAGGAGGAGGGCTAGGGGTAGAGAAGCAGAGAGAGAGAGTGGGAGGGAGGGAGAGGTAGTGAGAAGAAATGTAAGTGAGAGTAAGTTAGAGGAAGTTGTGTAAAGTTTTGGGAGAGAGGGAAGGGAAGAGCGAGAGAGGGAAGGATGGGGTAAAGGACGAGGGGCAGAGAGAGGGGGAGAGAGAGAGAGAACAAATGTGGGAGATTGTCTGTGTGAAACGGCATTCGTGATCAATAAGTTGTCATAATTTCACTGACTTTTGAGTCGGTTAATACGTTAAAACAGTACTAATAGAAAGTTATGTAATAAGTGCCATATACTAGTCAAATTACTCAATATTCAACTACTTAATTAGAGTACATTAAGATACTT
The DNA here is from genome assembly GCF_028641065.1 of Leucoraja erinaceus. Taxonomy (NCBI): domain Eukaryota; kingdom Metazoa; phylum Chordata; class Chondrichthyes; order Rajiformes; family Rajidae; genus Leucoraja; species Leucoraja erinaceus. Next base: position 23,980,624 of record NC_073391.1, on the reverse strand, counting down.
AACCTCGTGGGAATGCTGATTCCCTGGCGGATTTAAATACTGTTAAACTTTTTTGGGGTCTGTTCCGTTTAGTTTTTATTAACTCCTTAAGGAGCGGGGCTACTTACTATCATCTCCGGAAGTTTTCACTAACCCATCCACCGTTGGGTGGTACTTTCACCATCAGCATTTCTAAATGCTGCAATTTCCATTGTTTTTCTTTTTCACTTTCTACTTTTTTTACTAAATATCTTAACTATTTTTTATTAATGCACATCTTTCTTGGAGATACCTCTGGGGGATAGGGGAACAGGGGACAGGGCTCACCCACCCAGCAATTAAAGGAAATATTTCAAACAATGTGTTGGATCATTTGAATCAAAGGAAACCATGTAAGTTTTAAAATGCAAGACGATATTGCTAGGAAAATTGGAGGAATTACATTTTGTAGTTGGAACGTTAGGGGCGTTAACGAGCCAATTAAAAGGGGCAAAGTACTGGACCATTTAAAATCTATTAATACTGATATAATATTTCTACAGGAGACGCCTCTTAAAAATGCTCACAACCGGCTGAAGGGTAGCTGGATTGGCCAATTAAATCATTCTACTTTTTCTTCCAAAGCAAGAAGAACAGCAATCTTAATTCGCAAGGGTAAACATAAATCCACAATAGTCGATAAGGAAGGCAGGTACATTATAATATCCGGGGAACTATATTCAATTCCACTGACTATGGTGAATATTTATGCTCCTAATTTCGACAATCCCCAATTTTTTAATAAAATATTTAATATAATCTCAGACTCCTGCCAGCAGAATCTGATAATTGTGTTTTTAATTTAATTAAAGTCCTAAATTGTGTGTTAGATCAATACTTGGATAAATCTTCAAGCCAAAGGAAAAGTACTTCAAAATCAAAATCGAATGAACTTTTAAATACGCATATAAATAATACAAACATAACTGACGTATGGAGGATTGCCAATCCATCCGGAAGAGAATACTCTTTTTATTCAGCTGTTCACAAAACGTATACACAAATTAATTATTTCCTGGTAGATGCAAAACTTATCCCTTTCACCTATAACCCAAAATATCACAATAATATCATTTCGGACCATTGTCCGTTAACTTTCTCCTTAAAATTGGAAGGAATGTATAATAAAAAATTGTTTTGGAGATTCAACCCACAAATACTAACGGAGGCAAGTTGTTGTGATTATTTGAAGCTACAGATGAAAATATTCTTTGAGAAAAACGACACCCCTGGTATTTCTGCAGCGTTGTGGGAAATTTTCAAGGCCTATATCAGAGGCTGTATTATTGCATACCAAGCTTTTCAAAACAAGAAAAATAAGACAACAATTGGAATTAGAAAAACAGATTAAACAGCTACTCAGAAAACGCGATTGACCCAACCACTGCAAACATAATAAGATAGCCGCATTAAAATTTAAATTAAACCAGATCCTTTCTGCAAAAATTATTAGGGTATTTCCTTATACTAAGCAAAAAAAATTTGCATTTGGTGGGTGACAAACCACATAAACTACTGGCACGTCAACTCCGTAAATTAGAGAAGGTTCATACTATTCAAAAAATTAGATCAGAAAAAGGAGAGCAGCTTACACAGCCTAAAGATATTAATGAAAGATTAAAATTCTATCAAACACTATATTCATCAAAAACAACAGCCGATCCTGCAAAGATGAAAAGCTTTCTTGAGAATTGCAATCTCCCATCCCTTAATGAGGAGGAATGGGAGGAATTAAGGGCAGAGATAACAACAAAAGACACTGTAAAGATCATTAAATCATTGAAAAGTGGAAAAACGCCAGGTCCGGATTGGTTTCGTGATGAATTTTATAAAAATTTTTAATGATTTAATTTCCCCACGATTACAAGCCCTTTATATTCAAGCATTTAAAGAACAGACTTTACCACAAACTCTTGCTGAATCAACTATTACATTGATTCCAGAAAAAGATAACCTTGAGGAGCCTGGGTCATATAGGACAATAGCCCTTTTAACTACAGATCAGAAGATATTAGCTAAGACTTTGGCTCGCAGATTAAGTTTGGTTAATTTAAACTAATACATCCAGACCAAACTGGGTTTATACCTAAACGACACTAGTTTTATAATCTGAGATGTCTGTTTAATATAATATACTCACAGAGAACGACAAACGAGGATCTTACAATTATTTCTCTAGATGCAGAAAAAGCTTTCGACCAAGTGGAATGGGCTTATCTTTTCAGTGTTGGAAAAATTCCATTTAGGAGAAAACTTCATTTCATGGGTGAAGCTGTTATACACTAATCTGACAGCCAGAATACTGACAAATCAAATGCTTTCACCTAAATTTCACTTATCCAGGAGTAACAGACAAGGATGTGCCTTTTCACTAATGTTATTTGCTTTAGCCATAGAACCTCTTGCTGAGAGTATTAGGTTACATTCGGGCATTAACAGATATAATACTAAATATACCACCAATAAGATTTTGCTATATGCAGATGATGTACTTTTATACACTACTAATTCCCAAGTTAGTATCCCAAATGTACTAAACATTATAGAACAATTCGGTGCTTTTTCAGGTTACAGAATAAATTGGAATAAAAGTGAAATTATGCCAATAAAAGCTGAAAAGTTTAGATATCTCAGAATTTACATGACTAGAAAACACTCCTCTCTATTTAAAACGAATTTCCCACCATTAATTACTAAACTATATGCCTACATTCAATTTTGGAAAACACTTCCCATCTCCCTTATAGGTAGAGTAAGTGCCATAAAGATGATCTTCCTTTCACAACTCATATATTTACTTATTTCAATCAATACCGATATATCTCCCTAAAAGTTAAAAAAAAATTGATTCTACTGTTACTAATTTTATTTGGGACTACAAAACTCATAGAATACACAAAAGACACTTGTGAAAATCCAAAGAAAATGGAGGATTAGCTCTTCCTAACTTTCTTTTTTATTACTGGGCAACTAACATTAAAAACATAATCTTCTGGTTGGACGATACATGTCAACAGGTAAGTTGGTTAAAATGGAGAGGGAAGATTGTTTGCCTTTTAATATAGGCTCGATTCTCCTATCTCCAATACATTTGAATAAGTCAATGTATGAGCAAAATCCGATAATACACAGCACTCTACGTATCTGGAAACAGTTGAAATTAAGTCTTAAACTGAGAAACTTGTCTCTCCTTCTGCCGATTGCAAACAATCCCTCGTTTAAACCATCTACTTTAGATAGGGTGTTTGTTGAAAAAACCTGGGCATTAATACTCTGGGAGACCTCTATAAGAAGGGGACTCTCGCTTCTTTTCAAGAACTACAAGAGAAATATCACTTGAACGCAAACAATCTTTTTAGATACTTTCAAATCCGAGATTATGTGAAAACATACACACATGATTGTCCTTTTATGGGTCCAGATATATTAGACGATTGTTTGAATAGTCATGCCGATACAAATAAGTTGATATCTTACATTTATAATACTCTCTTAAATATTGATACCCCACCTTCTGAGATTTATAGGCGAGCATGGGAAGACGAGTTGGGTTTACCTATTTCAAAAGATATACGGGAGGAAAGCCTATTATACATACATTACTGTTCTTCAAATGCCATGCATTGAGAGGAGAGTGAGGGGGAAGAGAGGGGAGTAAAACAAAAATAATAATAAAAAGAATAGATAAGTAAATAAATGTCAGGCATTGCCTGATACAATTCAAAATATTGCATAGGTTATACTATTCAAAGACCAAATTGAATAAGATTTTTCCACTGTCTCCCCTATCTGTGATAAATGTCACCTCCAAGAAGCTACCTGAACCCATTCCTTTGCATCCTGTATAAAAATATAAAACTTCTGGATGGGAATATTCGATATAATCTTTAAAACACTTTAATGGGGGGAGGGAAGGATAGTGGGGCATATCTCTGTCTTTTTTTTTGTCTCTCACTTCTTCGGCAGTTCAGGGGTCTTTTCTTCTCTCTTTTTTGTATTTTTCTTCTTTCTCTTCATTCGTTTCTTTTTACTTTTTTTTTTCCGATTCACTTATAAGTTTATAAAATGTCAAAAATGAAGCTGTACGAAAATTGTATAATTGTTATGCCGATTGCTTTATTCTTGTACAATTGCTTCTAATAAAATAAACATTAAAAAAAGAAAGTATCCAGAGAACCTGCCTCCACCGCCTTCTGAGGCAGAGAATTCCACAGACTCACAACTCTCTGTTAGAAAAAGTGTTTTCTCATCTCCATTCTAAATGGCTTACCCCTTATTCTTAAACTGTGGCCCCTGGTTCTGGACTCCCTCTACATTGGAAACATGTTTCCTGCCTCTAGCATGTCCACACACTTAATAATCTTATATGTTTCAAGAAGATATCCTCGCATCCTTCAAAACTCCAGAGTATACAAGCCCAGCCGCATCATTCTCTCAGCATATGACAGTCCCGCCATCCTGGGAATTAACTATGCTGCATTCCCTCAATTCCTTCCTCAAATTAGGGGACCAAAAGTGCACACAGTACTCCAGGTGTGGTCTCACTAGGGCCCTATACAACTGAAGAAGGACCTCCTTGCTCCTATACAACTCCTCTCGTTATGAAGGCCAACATGCCATTTGCTTTCTTCACTGCCTGCTGTACCTGCATGCTTACTTTCATTGACTGATGAACAAGGATCCCCAGATCCCATTGTACTTCCCCTTTTCCCAATTTGTCACCATTTAGATAATAATCTGCCTTCCTATTTTTGCTACCAAAGTGGATAACCTCACATTTATCGACATTAAACTTCATCTGCCATGCATCTGCCCACTCCCCCAACCTGTCCAAGTCACCCTGCATTCTCATAGCATCCTCCTCACAGTTCACACTTCCACCCAGGTTTGTGTCATCTGCAAATTTACTAATGTTACTTTGAATCCCTTCATCTAAATCAATGATGTATATTGTAAATAGCTGCGGTCCCAGCACCGAGCCTTGCGGTACCCCACTAATCACTGCCTTCCATTCTGAAAGGGACCCATTAATTCCTACTCTTTGTTTCCTGTCTGCTAACCAATTTTCTATCCATGTCAGCACTCTACCCCCAATACAATGTGCCCTAATTTTGCCCACTAATCTCCTATGTGGGACCTTATCAAATGCTTTCTGAAGTCCAGGTGCACTACATCTGCTGGCTCTCCCTTGTCCATTTTCCTAGTTACCTCAAAAAATTCCAGAAGATTAGTCAAGCATGATTTCCCCTTCGTAAATCCATGCTGACTCAGACCGATCCTGTTACTGCTATACAAATGCGCCGCTATTTCATCTTTTATAATTGACTCCAGCATCTTCCCCACCACTGATGTCAGGCTAACTGTTCTATAATTCCCTGTTTTCTCTCTCCCATCATTCTTAAAATGTGGGATAACATTAGCTACCCTCCAAACTACAGGAAATGATCCTGAATCTATAAAACATTGCAAAATAATCACCAATGTGTCCACGATTTCTAGAGCCACTTCTTTAAGTACCCTGGGATGCAGACCCTGGGGTCAGGCCCTGGGGATTTATCAGCCTTCAGTCCCATCAATCTACCCAACACCATTTCCAGCCTAATGTGGATTTACTTCAGTTCCTCCGTCACCCCAGATCCTCTGGCCACTAGTATATCAGGAAGATTGTTTGTATCCTCCTTAGAGAAGATGGATCCAAAGTACCTGCTCAACTCATCTGCCATTTCCTTGTTCCCCATAATAAATTCACCTTTTTCAGTCTTCATAGGTCCAACTTTGGTCTTAACTAATTTTTTCCTCTTCACATACATAAAGAAGCTTTTACTATCCTCCTTTATATTCTTGGCTAGCTTACCTTCGTACCTCATCTTTTCGCCCCGTATTGCCTTTTTAGTTATCTTCTGTTGCTCTTTAAACATTACCCAATCCTCTTGCTTCCCACTCATCTTTGCTACGTTGTACTTCTTTTTTATTTTTATACTGTCCCTGACGTCCCTTGTCAGACATGGTCGCCTCTTACTCCCCTTGGAATCTTTCTTCCTCTTTGGAATGAACTGATCCTGCACCTTCTGTGTCATTCCCACAAATACCTGCCATTATTGTTCCTCTGTCATCCCTGCTAGGGTATCTTTCCAGTCAACTTTGGCCAGCTCCCTCCCTCATGGCTCCCTTTATTGAACTGTAACACTGACACCTCCGATTTACCCTTCTCCCTCCCCAATTGTAGATATTATGGTCACTACCTCCTAATGGCTCCTTAACCTCAAGTTCCTTTATCAAATCCGGTTCATTACATAACACTAAATCCAGAATTGCCTTCTCCTTGGTAAGCTCCAATACAAGCTGCCGTAAGAATCCATCACGGAGGCACTCCACAAATTCCCTCTCTTGGGGTCCAGTACCAACCTAATTTTCCCAGTCTACCTGCATGTTGTAATCTCCCATTACAACCGTAGCATTACCTTTACGACATGCCAATATTAACTCCTGATTCAACTTGCACCCTATATCCAGACTACTGTCTGGGGTTTGTAGATAAGTCCCATTAGGGTCCTTTTACCCTTACAATTCCTTAGTTCTATCCATAGTGACTCCACATCTCCTGTTTCAATGTCACCCCTTGCAAGGGACTGAATTTCATTCTTCACCAACAGAGCTACCCCACCCCCTCTGCCCACCTGTCTGTCTTTTCAATAGGAGGTATACCCTTGAATATTCAGTTCCCAACCCTGGCCCTCTTGCAGCCATGTCTCTGTAATTCCCACAACATCATACTTGCCAATTTCTAACTGAGTCTCAAGCTCGTCCACTTTATTTCTTATACTTTGCACATTCATATACAACACTTTGACGTTGGTATTCACCTCCCCTCTCGCACAGCTCGCAATTGACCCCGACGTTACTCTCTTATCCCTTCTCGAACTTTCCTTCCCATTAATTCGAGTCTTTTGTAACTTTTCCTGTACTCACTTCCCCTTCAACTCCATCTTAATACTCCCAATTTGTTAATCCCTCCCCCCCACTATTTAGTTCAAATAAATAATGTTCAAATTTTTATTTTTGCACAACAAAAATGTTTCTATCTAAAGTGCTGCTGTGGCAACCATCAGTGTGATAAAATGCAGAGAAACCACATACCTAGAAGCCTCAGACAGAATATTTAATATTTTAAGTTGAGTACCTGACCTAGGAAAGAAAAAACAGCCAGAATGCAAACACCTTTCAGCAATGGCCAATGACAGCTTTCAACAGGATAAAAATCAGTTAAGTTCTACAAGGGAATAGACGATGGAATATTGTTAAAATTACGCCCACTGTGATATTACCATATAAATAGACTGAATATATGAGTGAAATTTCTTTCTTCTGTTATTTTAACAACCATGTCAACTTCTCATTTAAAGCACAGTACAATTTCACCCCAATAGTTTTGACTTTTAATCCTTTAAAATTTCAATTTAGTCAGAGGAAAACTCAATGTTTGCAATTATAAAGAAAATACATTTGATAATGCACATGGTCGGCCTGTTTTCCACAAGTCTGGACGGCATAGATAGTAGATTCTGCACTCACTTCCAATATTAAAAAAATTCTAATGTGATTTCAAATTAATGAGGTGCTGGTAATCCCTGTTAATTTTTTGGCACAATTTAGCCCTTCATGAAAGCCCTTAGACCATGTGCAACAAGTAGCTTTTGACAGCAACACAAAATGTCCTGGAGGGCTATATTGTATTTGGCTTAAAGAAAGAAGATAGACACAAACAGCTGGAGTAATTCAATGGGACAGGCAGCATCTCTGGAGAGAAGGATTGGGTGACTTTTCGGGTCGAGACCCTTCTTCAGACTGGACTATTTGGCTTCTTGGCTGCAAGAAAGTTAGAAAAAATCCTTTTTTTTATTATCAGCACAGTAGCAGATAGTGTACCTGCGAAGGCCATGGACTTAAATCAGAATAATTTGGTTGAGAACATAGTTACATTTTAATGAGAAAAGTGCTGATTATTTTTGCATTCTGGTTTTTGGATGGGGATAAATTGGAATATGTTTGGAACTTTATGCATTTTTCATTAACCTGTGACATTGTAGTTACTTGCAAAAAATCCTGTGAGAAAATTCACCAAGTATCTGTCCTGTACAACATACAGTTTTTCAAATGTTATCATTATGACAGATGCCAATACTCAGGAAAAAGTATTTCTGTACATATTGCACACAGCATTGCTACCACACGTATAATGATGAGGTCAAATATAAATCAGATGTGCAATTATAATTTAAATGCAGTTCCATTATATTAAACCTTAACCATGGGCAGCGCAGCAGTAGATCTACTGCCTTACAGAGCCAGAGACCCGGGTTCAATCCTAACTATGGGTGCTTGTCTGTATGGAGTTTGTAAGTTCTCCCCGTGACCTGTGTGGGTATTCTCCGAAATCTCCGGTTTCCTCCCACACTCCGAAGACCTACAGGTTTGTAGATTAATTGGCTTGGTATAATTGTAGATTGTCCCTAGAGTGTGTAGGGTAATGTTAATGTGCGGGAATCCCTGGTCAGCACAGACTCGGTCAGCCAAAGGGCTTGTTTCCGCAATGTATCTCTAAACTAAATTAAACCAAATTAGAACTTAAAAAATATTTCATCTGTCCCTATATCATCATTCATTTCTTGTGCTCAGACGTCTGAGTGACTCATTTTGCACCAGATTACAGGTAGTTTTATATGTTGTTTTAATTGTAGTATGTGGGCATTGCTGGCAAAGTCAGTATTATATTTGGCCATTTCTAATTGTCTTTGAATTAGGTGTGTAAATTTCAAATACAATTGCACCACCAAACATACACAATGGAGTGAAGCCAAAAGTGCTGGAATCGAACATAAGCCAGAACAGTGGAAGGGTGGTTTCTATCTCAATGGTATGAATATTGAATTCTTCAATTTCAACCTACCTTCACTCCTGGTGTTTCCCTCCTTATCAAAGGGAGTTTTCTACCATGTGAGGATGTGGTGTCGAAGGACAAGAAGCCGAAGCAAAGAAGTGGAAGCCAAATAACGGAAACAAAGCCGAAACGCCAACTAACCGAAAGCGTACAAAGCCGAAACGCCAACTAACCGAAAGGGCGGGACGCCTAAAAGCCAACTAACCGAAAGGCTGCGTTGCCTACAAGCCAACTAACCGAATGCTGTTGCACAGGGGAGACGAGGTGGTCGTGGCCGTGGGAGAGTGGGGGCTGGCCTGAGGGATGCGCTCCTTTGGCCGCTTACTACTTGATGCTCGGGTTCAGAGTGCCCAGTCACCTATGGCTTGTGTGGGAAAATGATCCCCACCCTCCCGTCTCCACCAGCTAGTGATGTGATGGATGTGGGCGTCTGGTCCAATCGCTGACAAGTTCCCCCACCCCAGGCAATGTCATGTCCGTTATTTGACTTTTCGGCAGAGCGGCCATTCGGTTAGTTGGCTTGTAGGCAACGCAGCCTTTCGGTTAGTTGGTGTTTCGGCAGAAAGTCCTTTAGGTGAGTTTGCTTTCAGGCGACGCAGCCTTTCAGTTAGTTGGTCTTTAGACGTCCCGCCCTTTTGGTTAGTTTGCATTTCGACTTCGTACGCTTTTGGTTATTCGGCTTTTCGGCTTTTCGGTTTCCATTCGGTTATTTGGCTTCCACTTCTTTGCTTCAGTTTCTCGTCCTTCGACACCACGTCTAGGTACCATTTTCTTCTCCCTTTGTTAACCTTCCCATTCCCCTCTCTTGTCCCTACACAGTTCCATCTGCCCATCACCGCCACAATCCCACCTGGTTCGACTAATCACCTACTAACTTCTGTCCCACTCCTCTCTCATACTGCTATATACAGGCAATGTTGCCACTTCCCTCTCATTCTTTATGCAGGGATTCAGACCAAAACATTGACTTGCACCTTTTTCCTCCATCAATGTTCCGCCAGTCTTCTGTTTTTTTTCATACAATGGTGCACCCTTCAAATTTATCTGATTGTGGCACCATTACATTTTGGAGCCGTCTTATTTACTGCCATGTGGAAATATATAGATTATGAGTCCATAATCTTTTGCAGTGGGTGATTTTAATTTCCGTGCCATGGTACAGGTGTAACTGAAATTCATACATTTGGCTTCACATTAATATTATGACATTATTTGTTACTTCTGTTGTATTCCAGATTTTAATTAGTTTATATATTGATATATTAACTATTATATTTGTGAATGGTTTTAATCAGGATGATAGTTCATTAGGATTATCTTGTGGTTAAAAGATAATTCAGCAAATGGCATGAATATTTTTTAGTTGGTTCTCATCAGCGAGTAAGATTAGTGAGATACAAGAAACTGCAGATACTGGAATTTGGAGAAAACAAATTGAGCTGTTGGAGTAACCCGGTGGGTCAGGCACGCTCTATAGAAGCAAAGATATATCCCTCGGTAAGATTTGGAAACAGAAAACAATATACAGAAACACCTTTTCAACTTCATGGCTTGTCAAAACTTTCTAATAGTATGAGCAGAAATCAGAACGTAACTAAGTAGAAGTCATGCTATGTTTTTAGATTAGCGAGCATATAACTGCTAGGTTGCACTTACTTTTAACTAAATGTAATACATTCCCTTTCAAACAGAAAATAACAGAGCTGGAATTACTGTCAGACACGACAGGTTAGCAGAAAGCTTTTTGATGAAGTAATTGTTTTAATTATATGCCACAACTAGAATCACTGACAAGAGGTTTTAATGCCTCATAAAAATTGCAGCATTTAGCTGTAATTTATATTAAATCCTCTTGAGCTCTATTCCTAGCAGAATAATATGTTCATATGGTGCAATTAGCATATGAAAACACATAGAAAATATGTGAGGAACACAATGACAAATTGCTTCATCTTAACTGTGAAGCATCATTACATTGACACGTTCGTGAGTTTCCTAATAGAGCTGTGAAAGATAGGACGCTTCCTAAATTGATTGATGGTGAATCTCAGTTAAAGTAAGGCTGTAGCCCTGGGCTTGAGCAAGAAGTAGAACTTGAGTAGAACTTGAGAAAGCCCTTTGGATAGCAATTTTAAAGTAGACTAGACCAAGTGCAGACCCGTTGAGTCTGCACCCCCAACACATCCGTTCCCTGCCTGTAGCCCCCAATTGCACTTGCCCTGGGTGTTGCAATAGCAATTTGCCCTCCCCCTCCTGTGAAGTGAAAAGTTCAGAGTGTTCCTGTGTCGCAACATTGGATCAAAGTGTGTTGGAAGCTGGCAAGAATTATTTTAACAGTAAAAATCTTGGAAAAGTTGGCATTTTTAAAGCTTTAATCGCGAATAACATGAAAATTGGGTGGGCGGCGCGACTCACGTCGCAGCGGCCTCTGCAGTCCGTCTGTCGTTTTTTATTTTTTGTCTTGTTTGAATGTAGTTTAAAGTGTTTTTTTTTAACTGGATATGTGTGTGGGGGCGGGGGGTGTGGGGAAACTTTTAAAATCTTTCCCCTGCACGGAGAACCCGACCTTTTCTCTGTCGGGTCTCCGTTGTCGTTGGGGCCTAGCACCGTAGAGCGGCCTCCAACCGGAACGACCTGGGGCTCCAGTCGCGGAGCTACGGACCTACTTACCATCATGGAGCTGGCCGAGTTGGAGCGGGAGGAGCTGTGGTGGCGTGCTGCTGTAGCCCGATCCCTGAGATTCGGAGGCTCCAACCGCAGGTCTGGTGGACAGTAACACCGGGAGCCCGTGGGTCTCTGCTGGAAGACCGCTTTTCGGGGCTTCCACAACGGCGACTTCTCCCGCCCGAGTTGCAGGGTTGAAAAGTACCTGGAGCGGGGCCTTACATCATCGCCCGGGCGCGGCTTTAACGGCCGTGGGACTTGCTAGCTCCAGCCGGGGGCTCCAACACCAAGACCCGGAGCTCGGCCTTGCATCACCCGACGCGGTTTTAATGGCCGCGGGACACTTACCATCGCCCGCCGGGGGTTTTGACTCTGACATCGGGAGGAGAATGGGGAGTGCAGGGGAGAGATAAGACTTTGCCTTCCATCACAGTGAGGAGGAGATTCACTGTGATGGATGTTTGTGTAAATTGTGTTGTGTCTTGGTTCTTTTTCTTGTGTGTATGACTGCAGAAACCAAATTTCGTTTGAACCTCAATGAGGTTCAAATGACAACAAATAAATTGTATCATTGTATCATATAGGATGAAATCTTCAGTGAAGCTGATCACTGCTAGCCACGCAATTGTGACATCTTCAGTTAAAGCTGGTCATTTTCAATTCGAAGTATTTTGTTTGTTTTTAACTTTAATCAGTAATAAGTCGATAAATAAAGCATAAAATATTCAGTGAAGGTGATATCTGCCTTGAGGGGGAAAATGTGAATCGGAATATGTAAAAATCTTGTTAGTTGGCATTTTTAAAACCTTAATCACGAATATTGTCAAATATGGGATGAAATCTTCAGTGAAGCTGATCACTGCTCGCTGAGCCATTGTGACGTCATCAGTCAAAGCTGGTCATTTTAAATTCAAAGTCTTTTGATTTTTTAAACTTTTAATCAGTAATAAGTCTAGAATAAGTTGAGAAATATTGCATAAAATGTTCAGTGAAGATGCTCACGGCCTCGAGGGGAGAAATGTCAATCAGAATATGTAAAAATGTAATGTTTTTGTGAAGATGTAAAGACAACCACATATACACACACACATATACACATATATACACATGTACAAGATCAGACTTTTAATAAGTATATGATATGATATCTGTGTTAAATGAAAAAGAATGGTGCCCATCTAAAAGTTTCAGTGCCGGACTTTGGGGGCATTGAGTACTTGTGCAATCTGATAGAAGAATGTCAGGGAGAAAATAGCCTAAATGCCTTATTCACTGTCGATGTAATAGCAATCACTGCGAACGACAATGCCAATTCAAAACTGCTAATTGGCAACTGACAGGACATATGACAGTACCTTGCAATTCAAAGATCCCAAATCAAGGCCAAAACTAGATAAGTGTGTTAAGCTTAATTGATGATACTGAAGAACTATATTGGTGTCATGTGTGCAAACTAAGTGGAGTCCCTGTGGATATGTATAAAGTGTGATCCTGTAAGAGAGAAATAGTGAGTAGGAATAAATTGATCCTTTTCAAATTGGCGAGCCGTCATTCATTAAAAGAACAAGAATGAATCTAATTAAAACTAATAACATTCTGGCAGGACGAGTCAGGCTGGATATGGGAGGATGCATTCCTGACTGGGATGTCCAGATAAGGGGTTAGAGTCTCACGACATAATGCAACGGATTTAGAAATTAGATGAAGAGAAATTTCAGAAGGTGATGAACCATTAAAACTGGCGCCTCTTGCATGCAGGATCAGTAGACTATGTCTGTACACTTTGGACATCGGGGATGTCCTTAGGTATGGCAATACTTTACTGGACTATATGTAAGAGAATAATTTAATTGTGCGTTTGCACGTGTGACAATAAAATCCCCATTGAACCATCGCAATCACAGGTAGCTGCACAGAATCATTTGCTAAATATATTTAAGAAGAAAATAGGTACACTTCTGGATGTAACTGGCATCATGGGGTGCAGGGGAAGAATGATAATAATTATGGAGATTGATAAATATATTACATGGCAGAGTGGGCTCAAAGCATAGCATGGCTACCACCTGCCCCTGTTGTCTATGTTCCTTTTTATATGTACTGTGCTTGGTTTCTTACATTATAACAATTGCTCTCCATTCCACGAGCATAGTAAATTAGCATGTAAATGTTGAGTATTCAAATAAATCTTTACTCCAATTGAAGCATATATAATGAGTCCTGATGTATGTGACCAGACAATGCATGGTGTATCATTTCTGTGCCTCGGCAGTTAAACTCTGAGTTCATGAATGTAATTTGTCATGTTCAGGATAAAAATGGGTGTGGGGGGGGGCAGTGAATTCTAAAACCCGTTTCACAGGACTAACCGATGATCAGAAACTCAAGATATTAGACACAACAAACTGCACAGGAAATATAGACACAAGGAACTGCAAATGTTGGTTTACCAAAAAAAAAGACAAAAGGTGCTGGTGTAACTCAGCGGTTTAGATAGCTTCTCTGGAGGACATGCATATGCGACATTTTGAGTTAGGATTCCTCTTCAAAAGTGAAACGTCGCCTGTACATGTCCTCCAGAGATGCTACCTGACCTGCTGAGTTACTTCAGCACTGTCTATTTTTTTGTATTGGTGAAGCTCTGTGCTCTGTGGTAAATGCTAGTGGAAAAACCTGCCTAAAAGCTGTGACAACCAGAAACAGATTTGGGGGACAATATTTGTAGTTAGCTGATAATATCTTTCACATTGAAAATTCACCTCAGTAGCAATAATTAATCTCTCATCAATAAGATGGTGTGAAGTTGCTAAACTTGTGTAGTACATATAAATTAATTTTGCTAAGGGAAGGTAATGGTTTGCCAACATCAGTCTAAATGCCCTTTTTTGCAATATGGTAAATATCAAACAATTGCAAAATGACCTTACTGATATAAGGAAGTGACCATTGACCATTTGAAGTGTCAAGGTTCATTTTTCTGATTTTAAATAGGAATGATTTTTGTTTTAAAGTCTACCTTTTCTCCCTTTGCTCCCTGTCTCCCCTTCAAACTAATCGTTCATTCTCTCACTGTCTGTAGTTTATGAGAATCTGAATTAATTCTTGTTCTTAACGTTGCAGACTTCATAATCTCATGCTCAATTGGTGTAATATCACATGTTGATCTCACACTGTAGGGAGTTTATGAGAATTGAATTATATTCTTGTTTGAAACAATAGCAGACGTTGCATTTGCTCACTTCATAATCTCACATCGTGATTGCTTAACGAGATGCAGAGTTACATGGAACATAGAAAAGTGAAACACAGAAATAGGCCCTTTGGCGCACAAAGTCTGTGCCGAACATGATGCCACGATAAACTAATCTCCTCTTCCTACACTTAATCCATATCCCTCCATTTCCTGCATAATTATGTGCTATCTAAAAACCTCTGAAATGCCAGTATTGTGTCTGCCTCTACCACCACCTCTGGCAGCGCATTCAAGGCTAAAAAAAACGTCCTGCATGTCTCTTTTTAACTTAGCCCCATTTTACCTTAAAGTTATGCCCTCTAGTAATTGACATTTCCACCCTGGGAAAAAGCTTCTGACTGTTAATCCTATCTATGCCTCTCATAATTTGATATTTAGATATTATTATATATATTTATATCAGGATTCTATATGTGCAAGGAATGCACAGATATGGATTATGTGCTAGCAGATAAGAATTGGTCTGAGCATCATGTTTGTCACTAACTAACTTTAGATTAGATTAGATTAGATTCCTTTATTGTCATTCAGACCTTTCGGTCTGAACGAAATTTCGTTGACTGCAGTCATACATATAATAATAAATAACAAAACATACAATAAACACAAATTAACATCCACCACAGTGAGTTCACCAGGCACGTCCTCAAAGTGATGGAGGCAAAAGTCTTAAAGTCTCTGTCTCTTCCCTCCTTGTTCTCCCTCTGTGCTGAGGCGATCCAGGGTTCCGTTGTTGTGACCCCGCCGGATGATGGTGAGTAAGTCCCGTGGCTCAACCGTGCTCCGCAAACGGGCCGGTTGAAGCTCCGTGGCCCGGGGTGGTCGAAGCTGCCGAAGATGCCGCCCTCCAGTCCAGCGGACGCAGCTGTAGTTGCAGGAGCTCCGGACAAACAGGTCACCAACCTGTGACCAGCGAGCTCCAGACGATGTCGTCCATTGGGCCCACGGCCGAGCCCCGAATTCAGGTCGCCATCGCTGGAACGCCGCCTCAGCCCCGAAGCCGGGCCATCGGCACCGGATCACAGCCACAGCTCCGAATTCGGCCATCCTCGCGTTGGTAAGTCCTGGCTGGCTCTGCCTCCGGAGCCTCAAGGTCGGTCGCAGTTGGAGACCGCCAGCTCCGCCATTAGACCTCAGCACAGACGGAGGCAGAGAAGGGGTATACGACAAGAAGTGTCGCATTCCCCCGAAGAGACAAAAAAACATTTCACCCACCCCCCACCCACCCCCACACACATATACACAGCCTAATAAACTAAAATGTAAGTAAAACAAGACACAAGAAAACAACAAAAAAAGTAAAAACAGACGGACTGCAGGCGAGCCGCAGCTGTCAACGGCGCCGCCACTTCTGGAATATGTGTGCATTGTGGGCCGAAGGGCCTATTCTTGTGTTGTATGTTCCTATGTTCTAGATACTTCCCTCATTATTTCATTCACTTAACTTGCAATGATAGGCGCGTGTTCTTGTGTTACATTTTCAGCGACATGCAAAATGCAGGCTGAATGAGCAAAGGTTGATCCCGCCTAGTGGCTGTATTTGCTTGCCTTCCTGGATACCTGCGTCCCAATTAACAAAAACAAATGATTAAAAATGACAAATGACAGGCATGACAAAGGGTGTCAGAAGTATTTATAAAAAAGGGGTGGGGGGGGGGACGGAGAGACGTGGGGAAAGGCATAAACATGTGATCAATCGCAAGCAGATAGAGTGGTCTAAAAGGCTTTTGGCACATCAGCCTTCATCATTGTGTGTAGAGGTTGGAAGGTCATGTTGCAGTTGTATAAAATGTTGGTGTGGCCACATTTACAGTATTGTGTTCAGTTTTGGGAACCATGTTGTGGGAAAGATGTAGTCAAGCTGGAAAGGGACGATTTTCAAGGCCAGGACTCGAGGGCCTGTGCTATTGAGAGAGAATGAGTAGGCTATGAGCACAGGAGGATGAGGGGTAATCTTATAGAGGCATACAAAATCATGACATGAATAGATCAGGTAGAAGCACAGTGTATCTTACCCAGAGTAGGGGAGTCAAGAACCAGTGAACATCAGAATCAGTCAGAATCAGAATAGTACTTTATTTGCCAAGTATGTTTTGTAACATACTAGGTATTTCATTTGCCAAGTCAATCATACAAATAAAAAGCAACATATCACACAAAACATTTTAATATGAACATCCACCACAGTGACTCCTACACATTCCTCACTGTGATGGAAAGTTCAAGTCCCTTCCCTTTGTTCTCCCACGGTCGGGGGCCTCGGGCCCTCCGTTGATGGGGCAATCTTGACTCCCGTAGCCGGCGGTGTTATGGCCCTCCGTGTCGAAGCGATCAGCTCCTGCATCGGGGGGATATCAGCTCCCCCGCTTTGGACGATCGCACCTCGTGTCGGGGCTGATTGAACCTTCTGCGTCATTGGAGCTCCCGACTCGGCCTTTCCCGAGACTGCGAGCTCTTGAAGGTAAGTCCACAGGCCACGGTTGGAGCGATCCCAGGCAAGGGATCAACTCCGATGTCCACGCCCCGCGGTGGGGCTCAAAGTCAGTCTGATGAGGCCTCCAGCTCCATTGATGGAAGGCTGCAGTGTGCCCGGAGAATGCGATGTGAAAATCAATTGCATCTCTGGCAAGGTAAGAGCCTGAAAAAAAAGTTTCCCCTGATCCCCTCCCCTCCCCCCACATAAGACAAACTGGAGAACATTAAAACAAACTTTTAACAAACACTAAAAAAAATTTAAAAGATGAAAAAACGAACAGACTGCCAGCGGCGCTGCCATTGTACGGCGCCCCTGGTGGTTTACGATGAGGGGGGAAAGATTTAATAGGAACCTGAGGTGTGGTGGGTGGATGGAACGTGCTGCCGGAGGAGGTAGTCGAGACAGGTACCTTTGCAATGTTTAAGAAACGTTTGGACAGGTACATAGATAGGACAGGGGGATGTGGGCCAAACACAGTCAGGTTGGACTAGTGTAGATGCGACATGTTGGCGGACATGGGTACATTGGGCTGAACAGCCTGTTTCCAACCCGAATCACTTTATGACTCTAAGGTGTAGTGGTAATGAACAATGGAATGGACAAGTAAACGGGCTGGTGTTTTCCTTTACAGTTGACATGACTGGATAAGCAAGCGGGTCCGCAATAACATTAGCAGCAAGGGAGTAAAACGTACAGAGCAACCTGGCTGCAAGGTGATACGTAGATACCTCGCATGAGGCAACTTTAGCCTTCTATAATTGATCCTAGACAAAGCCCAACTCACCAGTTAACTTACACTTAACTTAAACTTAAATATATTTACGCAAGGTGATGTGTGCAATGAGAACTTACAGTATTGTGATAAACTTTAAAGCATTTCATAAAGATAAAGAAGTGACTACTGAACCTTTAGACTTTAGAGATACATTGTGGAAACAGGTCCTTCGGTCCACCAAGTCTGAGCCGACCAGCGATCACCCCGTACACTAACACTATCCTACACACTATCGACAATTTACATTTTTACTCAAACCAATTGACCTACAAACCTGTATTGTCTTTGGAGTGTGGGAGGAAACTGGAGCATCCGCAGAAAACCCTTGCAGTAACAGGGTGAACATACAAACTCCGTACAGACAGCACCAATAGTCAGGATCAAACCAGGGTCTCTGGCACAGTAGGCAACAGCTCTACCAGCTAAGAACAGTAAAATCTAAAACTTATCCAGAATGCATGGGACTTTGGCAGTGCCAGACTAACAGATTTTCTGGACTATAATATCTATTCTTGCTAATACTCACTCACACTTCTAATTCACATTATGTTTAACATGTTATACAGTATTGTTATAATTTTGCAGTCAAATCACACACTATTAATCATGATTGGGATCAAAGCCCAAGTTTCAGTGGAGAGTGAGAAACAGATCAAGTAAGTTTCAAAGGAAGGACAGTCACAGGAACCAGGGCCCTTCCTGACGAGTGGATGGGTTACACACCACCTGGAGCCATGGCGAGCGGAGTTAATTTTATTGAATAAACATTGATACGTCACACATAACATATTGTATTTAAAATAAAACTCATTCAATTGCTAAATATATTTACTAAAGTTGCGGGCAACGACAACTTTCCATTAACATAATGACCTTCAAAGCAAGTCATAATGATGAAGAAGAGACTACTTAAGGCACAATTGGTGCGCATGCAGCTTCCAAAATTGATATTTTCACCCTGCTGTAGTGAAGGCTGGCCATAATAGAAAATGCTGTAGTTATCTTAGTCAACACTTCGTTCAAAAACTCATTTTGAATCATTGGTAAAACAGCAGTCTGCTTAATAAAATTCAAAGTGCCTACAGCATCTAATGAAAAACTCCTCAAGTGGTCTCAGAAGTATGAGATGGTGACTGCAGCACAATTTGAAGAATATTAGAGTAAATATGAGGCCTGTGGGAAGACACAGGAGCAATACAAAAATATCAATGGAATTGTAAATAAATATTTCATGAATTGCATTATGCTGAACATGAAAATAATCATTAATATTAGCATTCAGGAGTTATTTAACGTGAAATGAATAAAAGAAAATTCAAGGTCTACAGATGTTTAACATAAACTAAAGATTCAAAACACCCTGTTCAATCAAATAAGCACAAGTGTTCTGAAGAAGATTTTAAGACTGCACGAGTCTGTTTAAGTCTGTTCTGCCTGACTTGCAATCTGAGTCACCAGTTTTTTTCTGCTTTGTTTCACTGAACTGAAATATCATTATCTTGTTTCTACATGAAGCTTAACTTATAGTTTCCTTTGCAGTGTATCAATAGAAATGTGCCATATAGTCCCAGTTTCCAGCACATAAAATATAACAATACAAGGATGTTGCCTGTACTTGAGGGCCTGAGCTGCAGGGAGAGATTGAGCAGGCTAGGATGCTGTCCCTTGGAGTGCAGGAGGGCGAAGGGTGATCTTAGATAGAGATGCATAAGATAACGAAAGGAATAGATAGGGTAAATGCACAGAGTATTTTACCTAGAGTAGGGGCATCTAGAACAAGACAAAATATGGGGGGGGGGGGGGGGGGGGGGGGGGGGGGGGGACCAGACCACAAGCTGGTCCTTACCCTTAAAAACCTTTTGTTTGACTCCTCCCATTTCCTCCAATTACAAGGCATAGCTATAGGCACGCACATGAGCCCTAGCTATGCCTGCCTCTTTGTAGGGTATGTCGAACAATCCTTGTTCAAGACGTACAGTGGCCCTAACTCCGAACTCTACCTCCGCTACATCGACGGCTGCATTGGTGCTATCTCCTGCACCTACACACAACTCACTGACTTCATCCATTTCACCACTAACTTCCATCCGGCACTCAAATACACCTGGACCATTTCTGACATTTCCCTACCATTTCTTGACCTCACTATCTCGATCGCAGGGGATAGACTCCTGACCGACATCCACTATAAACCCACTGACTCCCATGGCTATCTGGGCTATACTTCTTCCCACCCTTCTTCCTGTAAGGACTCCATTCCCTACTCCCAATTCCTCCATCTACGCCGCATCTGCACCCAGGATGAGGTGTTCCACACCAGGGCATCAGAGATGTCCTCATTCTTCAGGGAACGGGGGTTTCCCTCCTCTACCATAGATGAGGCTCTCACCAGGGTATCTTCTATACCCCGTAACTGCCTCATTCCCCATCCCCCCACTCGTAACAAGGGCAGAGTTCCCCTTGTCCTCACCTTCCACCCTACCAGCCGTCACGAACAACAAATAATCCTCCGTCATTTTCGCCACCTCCAACGTGACCACACCACTTGCCAAATCTTCCCATCTCCTCCCCTGTCCGCTTTCCGCAGAGACCGCTCCCTCCATAACTCCCCCGGTCAATTCATCCCTTTCCACCCGGACCACCCCCTCTCCGGGCACTTTCCCTTGCAACCACAAGAAACGCTACACTTGTCGCTTTTCCTCCCCCCTTGACTCCATTCAAGGACCCAAGCAGTCTTTCCAGGTGCGACAGAGGTTCACCTGCACCTCCTCCAACCTCATCTATTGCATCTGCTGCTCAAGATGCCAGGTGCTCTACATCGGTGAGACCAAGCGTAGGCTTGGCGATCGCTTGGCCGAACACCTCAGCTCGGTTCGTAATAACCAACCTGATCTCCCGATGGCTCAGCACTTCAACTCCCCCTCCCATTCCAAATCTGACCTTTCTGTCCTCGGCCTCCTCCATGGCTAGAGTGAGGGCTACCGTAAATTAGAGGAACAGCACCTCATATTTCGCTTGGGCAGTTTACACTCCAACAGTATGAACATTGACTTCTATAATTACAGGTAGTCCCTACTTTCTCCTCCCCTTCTCAGCTCTCCCTCAGCCCAATGGCTCCACCTCGTCCTTTCTTCCTCCCTCCCCCCCCCTGCCCCCCCCCCCCCCCCCCCCCCCCCCCCCCCCCCCCCCCACACACACACATCAGTCTCTGAAGAAGGGTTTTGGCCCAAAACGTTGCCTATTTCCTTTGCTCCATAGATGCTGCCTCACACGCTGAGTTTCTCTAGCACTTTTGTCTACCACAGGAATGACGTGACTGGCCTGGTGATGGTGCAGAGGTGATTTATTAGGATGTTACATGGAAAGGAGCATGCAATTATGAGGAGAGACTGGATAGGTGGGATTCTCTTTCGAAGAGTAGAAGGGATGACCTAATTGACACATACTAAATTATGAGGAGCATTGATACGGTAAATAGTAATAAACGTTTTGGAACCCACTTCTTGAGTGGAGCAGAGGCATTTTCTATATATTTAGCGTTTTGAGACCAACATTTGAATTGCCAAGGTACAGAAAACCATGGGCATATTGCAAGAAAATGGGATGAGCATTGATAGGTGCTTGAGGGTCTTCATGGACATGGTTTCAGTGCTGTACAATTCTAGAACCTGTGAGAGTATCCCATTTTGGTGTTGCCACTAAACACTAAACAAATGTCATGTGCACCCTGTTCACATTGATGTGTGAATTGTCACAATACAAAGACAAAGGCACAGACATGGGTAGGAAAACAAGTTGAGGAG
The DNA here is from genome assembly GCF_028641065.1 of Leucoraja erinaceus. NCBI lineage: Eukaryota > Metazoa > Chordata > Chondrichthyes > Rajiformes > Rajidae > Leucoraja > Leucoraja erinaceus. The sequence continues at coordinate 23,958,697 of NC_073391.1, read as the reverse complement.
GATATAAAGAGGCGACAAAGGGAATGATAGGCTATGTAAGTGAACGAATAAAACATAGTGTGGGAAGAAGTGAAATGAACCATTTTGGCTGGGATAATCAATCTGAGAAAGATAATATACATGGCATGAGATTGCAGGGCTCAGAGATGCAGAGGGTTGGGAGCCCTGGAGAATGATGGATAAAAGGCTACTAATTAGGAATGGTCTGAAGAAGGGTTTCGGCCCAAAACGTTACCCATCTCCTTTGCTCCATAGATGCTGCTGCACCCGCTGGGTTTCTCCAGCATTTTTGTGTACCTTCGATTTTCCAGCATCTGCAGTTCCTTCTCGAATACTAATTAGGAATGTTGTCATTTGAGTGGAATTAAATAGAATTGAAGTAGAATTGCTTCAGTTATATCGGACAACTGGTGACATTGTATCTGGAGTAGTGGGCATGGCATTGGCCTCCCTGAAAGGATATGATTGTGTTGAAACCCGTTCAGAGATGGTTTATTCGAGAAAACACCTGGAATAGATGAGTTGTCTTATGTGGAAAGGTTGGACAGACTGGTCTTGTGTCTGCTGGAATTTAGAAGAGTGAAGAGGCTCTTGACTGAAACCAATAAGCACCTGCGGGGTCTTGTCAGAATGGATGTGGAGAGGATGTTTCACCTAGTGGGAGAATCTAGACCGAAGTGGTACTGCTTAACAGCAAGTGGTGACCCACTTAAGACAGACAAAAAAATGTTTTGACTCTTTGAATCTCTCTTCTTCAAATGGTGCTACCTGAGTCTGAATATTTTTAAGGTAGAAGTAGATGTATTGTTGATAAAGGATAACTGTAGGTGGACAAGAATGTGGAGTTGAGGTTCCAATTTCAGCCATGATATAATCAATGGTGAAGCTGGCTTAATGAGTTGAGTTCCCAACTCCTGCTCCCACTTCATATGTTTATAAAGAGAGGGTGTTTTCCTGAGCCATTAACAATATGGTCCACTGGTTACCTTCAGTGGCATTAGATTAACTTGAGATTTGTATTGCTGCTTTTTGAACTTTGATTGTCAAAATAGTTACAGTGGATGCCTATAAACTAAGTAGTGTCCATAAAAACAGTGCTGTTTATGATCAACAAATCTGGGCAACCACCAACGATTTACCCACCTTTTCTAGCACATTGTTTCCACTCAACATTTCTGATATAGAATGTGGATGATTTCTGTTCAACTGAAATGCATTGCTGAAGAACAACAAATAAACTGCCCACTAATATACCCAGCTGAGTTATGAATAATTGAGCTTACTCCTTCTCACATTATTTCCCAAAAGGGCCAGAGAATTCCACATCAAATAGACTTGCATGGTCTGCAATCTAAACCCTTCAGTGCATGAGACACATATCTGAGAAAACACTCCTGCTGATATATGACATACTTAGTTAAGAAGTTTTGATATCCCTGTGTACACTACAGCCTGTTAATTTATGGACGAGAACTTACGAACATGGCACTTCTTCACAGCTTTAACTAAGCCTCCCAGCTCACTTGTCTCTCATACGCTTTAATTTTTTTCTGCATAAAATCCAGTAACAGTTATCTGAATGATTACTGCAGAGGTGCATTGTGTCCGTGAGTTAGTTGAAAATTGTGGACGGGTTTTTAAGTGCCCAATGATGTTTTTCATTTTCAGTTCTTTCAGCTATATTACTTTGGATATATAAACTTTCATGATTGGAGAAAAGGCAGCATAGCTCTGCTATATATAAGGTGAATGATATAGCCCATAAAATTGCATCTTTGCTCATTTAAGATACATAGTCACACGTTAGGTGGTAGTTAAATTGATGAGTGAGACGTACAATCTGCCTGACATTTTACGGCACACATAGGGATTGGTTACCTCCACAACCCCCATTCCAAATGGATGTGTACAGCGCGATCTGTCATCACACTTCTACTTACTTTCCCATAAAAAATATTTTTGTGTACATTTCTGTGAGTTTTATAGGATAAGTTTAAAGTTTGTAATATCTGCATCTTCCCCTTCGAAAATAATCTGAGCACAATGTCAGATTTCAAAACAGACATCTGTGAAACAGATCTCTCAGAGAGTGTGTGTTGAATATAGAGCAAGTATCAACGTGCAATCATTTTGCTCATCGTTGTGACATGCAATGAGATACCCAGGACCCAAATCAATTCCAATTTTTCTGACAGTTAGCTCGCTTAATAAAAGCTTCAACAATTTTCTCGGCCATTGTTGGTTCATTCATCATCATTACAGAAGAGACCACGAGACAAATCCAGAACGCAGCGGGATCATAAAATAGGCAGGTTCCTCAACAGCATGAACTTTAGTGCTAAAGCGGCCAAAATAAGTCGCTATGAGGGATGTCTATTGCAAAAAACTTCTGTAGATGCACCACAGAAAGCATATCGTCGAGTTGCTTCACAGCTTGGATTGGGAATAGCTCCGCTCAATACCACAACAAATTACAGAGTGGTTGGTGTAGAATCTGGCAGACCAGTCTTCCCACCATTGACTCCATCTACACTTCACACTGCCTTGGAAAAGCAGTCAACATAATCAGACGTCCCGCTCTGTCAGTCCTTCTTCTCCTTGCTCCCACCAGTAGAATGTATAGACTCAGGAACAACTATTTCCCCTCATCACGTAGAAACAAAGAACTGCAGCTGCTGGTTTACTTAAAAAGACACAAAGTGCTGGAGTAACTTAGTGGTCAGGCAGCATCTGTGGAGAACATGGAGAGGTGATGTTTTAAGTCAGGACCCTTCTTCAGACATTTCAGAGTGAAACATCACCTATCCAGTTCTTCAGAGATGTTGCCTGACCCGCTGAGTTACCCCAGCACTGTGTGTCCTTTTTTATTCTACCAAATATAATTATTGATAATAATTATTAATTAATTCACATTTCATGGTTCAGTCAAATCATTTTCATTTTGGTCATTGGTGACCATTGCAATACTGAAATATTGTTGCTGGAATTCTGAGACCTCTTCATTTGTGACTGCCCTCATCTTAAGCAGTTAGGTTGTTAAACATTCTATGTTGTTTTGGTCCATTTGCAGATTTTTTTTGACAAATCAAGCACCTTATGCCATTAACATTTGAATAACCTTCATGTATGGGCTGCCAAATGGTACTCCTCAGTTATGTCACATGAGGATCAGATTATGAACATCTCCAACAAGAACTAACGTAATTGTTAGGAAATAGCTTTTACTTTCTCTCACTGCCTGAAAGCACCATTATCCCAAGTCCTTCATTTTACAACAGTTCTACAAGCTTCAAGTTTGTATGTTTGCATGCAACAACATATCTCATTAAGAAAAATATGTTGGATCTATTTCATCATCAAAGCATGGAGACATTCTTCAATATGAGCTTCAATATTTATTCTCAAAACCATGTTTTGATGGGATTATCCAACCATTTAAATATATTACGGGGGAGAACTGGACCCTGCCCTTATCTTCCAAAGGTGAAATTGACCAATATGGAACTAAATAGTAAGATTAAACGAGAACTTACCAGTTTGAAGTTTGATCGTTATTTTATGAGGAGTACATTGAGGGAATACGTGAAGAACCCCGCCAGGACGCATGCGTGTCATTCTTCAAAGCAGTGGTGTGAAATCACAGATAACTGTAATGACTTAAACATAGTAAGATTAGAGAAAAAATACCAGTTGAGTATATGATCATGGGTGGGAGCGGAGGGCACGTATTCCCTCAACGTACTCCTCATAAAATAACGATCAAACTTCGAACTGGTAAGTTCTCGATTAATCTTACTATTTTACTTCGGAGTCACGTGAGTGACTACGTGAAGATTTCAAAGCTCTGTCATTTCATGCCGTGGAAATGAGTCCATGCATCACATCTGCCTTAATGACTGTAGGAGGAATTGTGTCAACATATTTTAGACATGAGTCCGACATTGAAATCCATGAATTGATTAACACAAATTATAGCCCCTATTTATGGGGTAATTAAATTATAGAACTTAAATTGTTTCTGCAAACCTTCCAGGTTTAATGACTGGTTTATGATAAATTAGTTGGAATGTTTTTCCCCTGACCATCCTGCTGCCTTGAGGATTTGGTCCATTGGTACATCCAACTGCATAGCTGCCGATGTAGCTGCAGCCCTGGTGGAATGAGATTTAAAAATATTAGTAACCATCCCAACCTGTATTAGAACCTGTTTCAGCCATCTTGAGATGGTCTGGACCGTCACTCTTTTGTGTGGTTGCTTATGGCTGACTAAAAGTGCCTTCTCATTGCCTCTGATGATTTTCGTGTTCTCCATGTATAACGACAAATGTCTTACTATACAGAGATGATCATCTGTTGGGTAAGACCTAAATTCTATATTGAGACCTGCTGATTCCTGTCTGTTCTGCTTCACTAATTTATAAATATGAAACGTAATATTTTCAGTTGAAGAAGTCATGTGTCCAGTCTTAATTTATGTAATGACTGTACCCTTTGTGCCGTGACCAATGCCATTAGCATGACTGTTTTTAATGTCAGTCTATGTAGGGACAGAGCTGTTGCTGGAGACCAATTCCTGAGCATCTTCAGGACAATACTCACATCCCATATTTGGGAGTACCTGGTTCTTGGAGGATTGGTATTAAAAATTCCCCTCATAAGTTTTGTTACCAGTGGGTGAGTCCCAGCAGAGTGACGCTCTGTTCCTTGCCATAGATAAGTTGATATGGCACTTCTGGCGCAGTTGATGGCACTATAACTGAGCCCCTCATCATAATGGAGGCCTGCCAGGTATTCCAGAACAGACGGGATGTTCATATCTCTGTAGGTGATGCTGTTTTTGTGACACTACATCTCCCACTTCCTGATATAGACCAGATACTGTTTTTTGTTTTTACAACCTCGTCAAGTTGTAAAATGGTACTGCGACATGCACATTGATCCATTGTGCAGAGATAAGGAATAGCTTCTCAACATTACAATTAGACAAAATGATTGTCTATTTTGATTCAAAAGTAATTGAAAAATCAGAATGGGAGTCGGATAGTGAATTAAAGTAGCAAGCAACCAGAAGAGAAGGGCGACTCTTGCAGACTGAATTTGTGTGCTTCACAAAGTCATCACCTAATCTGTATTTGATTTCTCAATGTAATGAATATTAAAGTACAGAAAACTGGATTAGAAGAAGTGCAACTCAATTTGTTTTGTTCAGCAATGTGCATTATTCTATTCTACATTTTGTACCATCACTTATTTATCAATTCTGGTGCACAATCTTTGAAAAAATGGTTTTAAATTTCAAATAAAATTTCTCAGGATACTCTTGTAGCGGACGTTATCATAGATTCCACCACTAATTCACTGTGAAAGGTTATAACTTGGGGGGGAATATCTTGTTTGACTGCAAAATTGTTTCTCTTCCAATGGATTCCAAAAAGTACATGGGGATCAGAGAAATAAATAACTCAGTCTATGAGCAGCTTTCATTCAAATGTTCCTTAACTATATTCAGCCATAAATATTCAAAATGACCCGAACTGCCAACCTCATAATTCTCTATAGAGCAATCCTCAGTGAAGGGGAAGGATCATGCTGAAAAATATTCCAAACTCTGCAGGAAGAGATGATCGATGGTTTTCTTTTAGACTTAACATGCCATAACTGTCGATTCGTCCCATCAACCAAATGAATGTTGTAAAAATAAAAATAATTTAAATTTCAAATGTGAGTGTTCATTAACTATATGACGTACTTATCTCCACAAAATTTCAAGATGAGTAATATCAAATAATTGAAGCAGCTTCATAACATCTAATTACTCCAAAATTATTTCACTGCATTTTAAATTGAACTAACTGTAAATCTGTGGTGATCAATACAGAATATTTAAACACTAAACATTTGTATTAATTGATTTTAGAAGGATACTGTATAACAGCTTTACTCATGAAATCATTCAGACAATTTACAATCATATTAATGTTTATATCCATTACAATGCATTTCAATTTTTGTTTTAGTTGGATCTCCAAATCAAATTTTGTTTGTTGAAATCAGATTTGACATTTCCTTAAAGGAAAAGTCCTGTTCCATTAGACACTTTGCTATTGATACGTGAATACTTCTAAGCATAGATGAGTGAATTCTCAGGAATTACATGATATGGTTTATGTTGTAAAATTTGTCAGTGTGAAATTTGACCTACAGTGGAAAGTAACAGGGATGCTTTAGGAAAAGATTAACAGCTGATGGTGATTTATTGCTCAGTTTATATACTCACAGCATTTATGTAGTGACACCAGATATAGTTGCACTGCTGCAGATTTAGCTTGCATAGGTCAGATAGCCAAGTAGGACGACATTAACACCATTTCCTCTGTGGAGCTGCTGAGATCTAGCTGCTAAACACAATTTTTTTCCCAAATCTATTTCATTTGGAAAGAATAAAACATTTTTGGTCTGCTCAATATTATTTGCAATTTCCATATTAGTATGTTATATTCATCTAGGCTTCTGATGTGATAAAAAAAAATTCACCTGACTGTTTTAATTTAAATCTATCTTTGATGGCGACATATTGGTACAGTGTGTAATTTCCATTATTAAATTTTGGGACATTTATTGTGCATTCCGAATTTAAGTTTGAGAAGGCTGTGGTTTTCTCTGTCGACTAAAGAAACTGCAGATGCTGGAATTGTAAGTAAAACACAAAGTGCTTGAGTAACTCAGCGGATCAGGCAACATCTCTGGAGGACATAGATAGGCGATGTTTTGGCGAGTTAATGCACTCCACAATTTGTTTTGCAATGAAGTCCAGAAAAGATCTAGTGGCAATGAAAGAACAGCAAAATAATTCCAAATTAGGACGATATACAACTTAGTCAACCTGTAGGTGATGGTGCTTTCAGGCACCTCCTGGCTTTGCCATTTGCAGTAGAGGTCAGGGTGTTGCGAAATGTGTTGAGTAACCAAAGTAAGATGGTGCACACTGCAGTAATGGCATGACATGTTTAGGTTGGTGAATTGGGTGTCAATTGGTTGGGCTCCTTATCTTGAAAGATGTTGAACTTCATTAGTGTTATTAGAACTATGCAAATCCAGGTAAGTGGAGAGTACTGCATTAAACTCCTGACTTATGACTTGCATAAGACATAAGTGGAACCGATTCAGATTGTTAGAAGATGTGTCACTTGCCACAAGCTGTGCACCATCAGATCTGCTCTTGTTTGCATGATATTTAGATGCTTGGTTCAGTTGAGTTATTGGTAAATGTTCACAATGATATTGATAGTGGGGTACTCAGTGATGGTAATGTCATTGAATGTAAAGATAAGACTGGTAATTGCCTGGCACGTTTGCAGTACCAATGTTACCTAGGAAGGGAAGCGTTCACATTTGCTGCATGTCACTACTGTCTCGACTGTAACAAATTACATTGAACATGGGCAATTATCAGTGAATCCCACCACATTTGTTTTTATGAAGAAAAGAAGGTGAAGCTGCTGTAAAATGCTGAGCCTAGACCCTGCCTTGATGAAATACTGCGACAATGACATGGGTTTAGGATAGTTGATAATAAACCACCATATTCTATACAACTCCAAATATTGGAGTGTTTTCCCTCTGACGTCAATTACCTTCTCTCAACTGCTGCTTTGATCTCAAAGGCATTCACTTTCATTCTCATCTCCCCTTTGCAATTCTGCTCTTTGGTCCATATTTGGGTGAAGTTTGAAATGGGATCTGAAGTGGATCTTGCAAAACTGAAACTGTGCGTCAGTGATCTGATTAGTGTTGAGCAACGGCTGTTTGATTGCACATCACTTCACTAATGACTGGACAGTCTGAATAGCTGGACTATTTGTCATGCTATCTGTGGATGTAACATAATCTTGAAATTTTCCATTTGTATTGAAAGAGCTTGACTGGGGGCACGGCCAGTAATAGAGCTCAAGTCTTTAGTTATGCGGCCAAAATATTACCTTGTTCCACAACCTTTTTTGCTGTTTCCAGCATTCCCAGCCATTTCTTGTAGTCATGTGTAATGAATGGTAATGACAGAAGACTGGCTTTGGTCATTCAGCCAGCCTGAATGGTAGGTGGAGTGCAAGCGATTATACTCCCGACTTGTGCCTTGTAGATGGTGGAAAAGCTTTGAAATGTCTAAAGGTTAGTTGCTCACCTCAAGCTCTGCAACATCTGATCTGCTCTTGTATGCACAATATTTATGTGCTTTGTTTGGGTGAGTTCTGATAAATGTTCACAAGGATATTGATGGTTGCATTTCAACAGGACAGTTAGATGAAAGGTGGGTGGGAATTAGGAAGAGTCTTCCTTTCCTGGATTTAACTGATGTTACAAGATTTTATAGAGTTTAGTCATGAGGATTTCCAGGCACCCTCCCTCCTGCCTGCAAATCACGTAACGGCGGTTCTGCTATACAGCAATGGTTGTATTCCTAAGAAACCTCATGTCATAGAAAATCATGTTAGCAAAACAATTGTGTCAATGGAGAAAGGGGATTAGGTACTGAAGAGTTTCAGGCTCACAATACTAAAGATGTTTTTTCCCATAGGATTTCCTAAATAAAGCAAAAAGCTTATTTTTATCATTGCAAGCTAAAAATATTAAAGACCGTATGTATGTAACCTTGTTTGATAATGTATCATTGCACAAGTGACAATAAACACAGTTTATCAATTTCAATAGCCACCTGAGATGAAACTGACAGGGTTCTTACGAGACAATGGTGTCTAATTACTGCAGGTAGGTTACATGGAAACAGCTTTTTTCCCCAAATTGTTTTTTAAGACAAACCTTTTTTCTGCTTGTCAATTTCCAAAGTAACTTTTAAGTGATTCTCTAATTCCCGATCTAAATTACATAACAATCAATTCAGCTCATGTAGTACAAATAGTATTCCCCAATTCATGAATGGCATTATCTCCAATTAGTATTGTGCAAATATGTGTTATAGCAGAACTACCTGCACTGTCACAACAGGTGGGTCTGTTCTACCAGTGGGATAGGATGTTCATGATGCTGTGCAGCTCAGAAACAGGTATTTTGGCCCATCTCATTCATGCTGACCAAGTGGCCGAACAAAGCTAGTCCCACTTGTCTGCATCTCATCTATATTCATCCCTTCTCATTTTTCCTTTCCAAACACATATCCAAATGTTTCGTAAATGTTGGAAATGTACCCACCTCTACCACTTCGTCTGGAAGTTCATTTCATCTACATGACACATTCTGGGAGAAAAGTTGCCCCTTAGGTCCATTTTAAATCTTGCTCCTGTCACCATAGACCTAGGCCCTCTAGTTTTAAACTCACCTATCCTAGGTGAAAGGACAGGGTGTTTCATGCAATTTCAGTTTAAATTTCAGTTTGGATGAATTGTTTCTCAATTAATTCATTGTTTCTCTTTCCACAGATGGTGCCTGACCTGTAGAGTGGGTCAGAAAGGAGGGTTGGAAGAGAAAGTCTTGGGAAAAATAGAGAAGCAGCAATGAGAAGGAGACAGAATTCGAAACCAGAGCATCAGTGATAAAAATGACCACAATCAAGATAGAGGGCATCAAAAGGTGGAGAATCAAAAGACGATTCAGTAAAAACAGCAGCCTCTGGAAATGCAGAGCTAATTCCTGACAAGAGATTTGTAAGTCTATTTCACTTTAGTGGAAACTGCCAATGATATCTGGGCTGTATTTAGACCAAATGCTTCTGAATTCAGACGGATCAGATTCAGGGATGTCAGATCAAATCAAACTGAACATCAAGCACACGTTAAATTCCTTGCTTGCATGTGTCAAGCTCCAAACAGTGAATCCAAACAGTTTTATGGGCAACATGTTGAAGCCTAAATCAAGATGGCAGGCAAGGCACTTCCAGCTAAGAATTACACTCCCCATCATATTGAGCAATCTTACATTCCCAGAGGAGGAAATGGGTAGGTTGGCTTCAAAATTCTAGCTTCAAACATCTGAACATTTATGTCAATCACCATGACCTTTTTGTTTGAGGCAACCCTGAAGATTGGAGTGTCGACAATTTCAGACTTCTCCATCAGAAAAAATATATATATTTGTAATGAAATGGGTGCATTGCAGTAATACTTGTCATCATCAGAATACCCGCTTGAATGTAGGCAGCATGCAAAACTTCATTCTTTGATTCAACCAAAAGTGATATTTCTAAATCAAATTTCTAAAGTTACCATCCATTTCTGAGATAACTTTTAAAAACCACAGTTTAAACTCTTGTCATGCTTGAAAATGTGTAAAAACGAATCATTGCATTAACAGCATGAGAGCATTAGAAACAGAAATAAGTTAGACAGAAATAAGTATCAAGGCTTTTTGAAAGTCCATATCCACCACATTCACTGGTTTCCCTTTACTTTTTTTTAGCTACAATCTTAAAAAGCTATTACTGATTTGTCAAACACTATCTCACTTTCATAACTCCATGTTGACTTTGTCTAATCCTATTTTCCATGTGCCCCATATTAAGGGCAACACAGTAGCACAGCTGGTAGAGCAGCTGGCTAACAGTGTCAGTGACCAGGATTCGATCTTGACCTCGAATGATGTCTGTGTGGAATTTACACGTTCTCTCTGTGACCGCCAGATTTCCTCCGGGTGTTCCGGATTCTCCCACATGTCAAAATTGTGTAAGTTTCTAGATTAATTGGCTTTTGTAAATTTCCCCTTGTGTGTAGGGAGTGGATGCATGTGAGATAACATGGAATTAGTGTCAAGGGATGTTTGATAGTTGGCATGGGCTCAGTGGGCTGAAGGGCCTATTTCCAGGCTGTTTCCCTAAAAGTAAACTAAAACTTAAAAGGTGCAGATTCTTTAGTACAACTATTTAATTGCCAATGTTCTCTCCTGATCTTTAGCTACAAATTCCAAACATATAATTTTTCACAATCTCCAACGGTCTGATTTAAATTGATTTTATCATCATTTCTGTTACTTCATAAAAAAACATTAATTGTTTAGGAAAGTTGCATATGCATCTGACCCTTTCTACACCAATGAGGTGGCTTTCCTGCCATCATTCTTGCCGCATTCACAATATATTACCTCAGCCATTACTGTGATATATTATTTGCCCTAACAAATATTTCAATTCTTCTATGAATTGTAAAGTTCTAGTGTCTTGCCATAAGCACAGAGATCCCACCGCAAGAGGTTTGAGAATGAACTACTGTTATAACTCTCATCCACTTTGACATTTCTCGGCTTATCAATCTGCTTTCCAGTAGCTTGCATGAAGTTCTCCCTTTTTCTTTTCTCCACGTATAACACCTCAATCTCACGGCAATTAATTTCATGCTTCTCAGTCTTGCTCTATGAATGACAGGCTCAAGGTCATGCAACATGAGTGTAACACAAAGTACTAGAGTAACTAGTGTTTGAGAAAGAACTGCAGATGCTGGAAAGATCGAAGGTAGACAAAAATACTGGAGAAACTCAGCAGGTGAGGCAGCATCTATGGAGTGAAGGAATAGGTGACGTTTCGGGTCGAGACACTTCTTCAGATTAATTCAGTGGGTTAGGCATCTGTGGGAGGAGCGGCCTGCGTAAAACTGTTTTAAATTAACAAGGCTGGAAGTATTGCAAAGGATGCCTGTCATCCTGATCTTTCTCTGCTCTCTCTTCTATGTTCTGGGAAAAGATATTGGAGCTTGAAAGTCAAGACATCCCGATTTACAAACATCTACAGACTCCTGAACCAATCAGAACACAGAGGGCTGGAGTAATTCAACGGGTCAGGCAGCATCTCTGGAGAACATGGATAGATGATGTTTCAGGTTGGGCCCTTCTTGAGACCCAAGTTTCGGATAGAGAACCATCTTCTTTGTTTCAACATCCTGAACCAATCATTTCTGTCACACCCCTTTCCCAGAGGTGCTACCACAACATCTTACACTCAACTCTTCCTCATTTGGCTATTCCTTTATTGTAATTTAATATTTTTTGCACTACCTTTATTACACTGTAACTTTGCACTGTTATGCTGTTTTGCCAATGTATTTCTTGTGTATTTATCATTACTGTGTGTATACTGTTTGCTCTGTGAGCTTCATATGACCCAAGAATTTCATTACACCCTGGTGTAAATTACAATGGAATGTGTCATTAATAACATAACATACATTTACATGTACTACACTGATAATAAGTTGTGAAGATAAGTTTGATTGTGGAGTGCCCTCTACTAATGCATGCATATATAATGGTGGCTTTATCTCTTTTGTTATTCCCCCAACACATTTTAAATGCTTGCATTGATGTTCATGTCATTAGAAAGGATTTTATTATAACAGGATCACTGGGCTCATTGAAATGGAATCAAATGAGATTTGCAAAAACACAACCTTAAGCACTTTTTGTTCCTGCTGTTGGCACACGTCAAAACAAGTTGTTTTTTTCATTTCTGAACCACTTTCCTGTGAAGGAAACCTTAACACGCAGATCTACAAGCACATGCTAATCTACCGCATAAAAATTCATAAACACATGCAAATCTGCAAACACGTGCAAGACTACAAAAAAGATGAAAAGCATTTTTTAACATTAGAAACTGTTACATGTACTAGGATTTGTGAGAACACAATGTGTTAGACATTACAACATTTATTGCAGATGCAGTCCAAAACCTGCGGGGTGGGACTGCCCCATAAGCGTAGGGTTGGCAAAGATTGTAACTGAGATTTTTTGAGGTTGACAACCAAAAGTAATGTCAGGTGCCCTTTAACTACTAGACTTAAAGATTATCATGAAAGGTAGTGACACGGGCAGCATTCTGAAGTTGCAGCAAGGTGATCAGTGTTCTTTGAGTTCAGATTGGTTTAAACAGCTCTCTCAATACACATTGCAACACAACAGGCTGAATGTCATGGTCTTACCCAAAACAAGTGACGAACAACAGCAATAACTGAAACAGCTTTTTGTGCAGCACTTATTTCTAAATTATTAATGAAAAGCAATGGGATCATAGGCAGTAATAGGGTTGATTTCAGATAGGGCAATTAATACCAGAGAATGCTGCTAAACCATTCAAGAAACTGTGCATTACAAAGCTTTGCCATTGGTATTGTAGGTTGACTTTGCTCTCTGTTACCCTCAGCACATGAGCCTTCCCTATACAGTTTACCCATTGGGTCGCCTCTACTGGATGTAGTGGATAACAAAATTCCGAAAGACAGTGGTGAAAATATCACAGAACAGATCCACAGCTTTCTAAGCAATCACATTGTTGCTGCCAAAGAATGTGCAGCATATGTTTGATCAGTGCATGGAATTATCGGAATTTCAGCCGTCATTAATCATTTAGAGAGCTCCTAATAAAGGTTGCAGGGACTGCTGTTGCCATCAGTCAGGTAGTGCCTGGATGAAGAAGGGTCACGGGGAGAAGTTGAAGGAGAGGTGTGGGATTGAGAAGTGTTGAGGAATTGTGGCGATCTAACAGCAAGTAACAATTGTATCATTAATTAAATCTGACTTCAACCTCTTTTACATACTTCTAGATGGAAGTTACAAGCAAGAGGGCATATGGGCTTCCTGAAAGGACAGCCAAGCAACAGAATCACTAAAACAAAGAGATGTTTGCCAGGTATCAAACCTTCTGTCAACGTGTCACATGTTCACAATTGATTACTATCAGATCCAGTAGACATAAATAATCATTATCAGATATAGTAGTCGAAAATCTCAAAACAGAAACAATTATATAAATGGTCCAAAGAAATTAATCCAACAGCAACCCGACAGTAGCTGAAGAGGCTCCCAAGTATTACGAAGACTGGACTTTTCAATATCTACAATTCAGTGACAGAAATAGGTTTCCAAATGGGATGCAAAAGGTGCTGACAAATACATTATATTTATAAATCACCGGGTTATACAAAATACACTGGATAAAGTTCCTCATGGGTAATGCTGATCCAGAACTTGATCAGCACTGTTTGGATTCACAACTGGCATACCCATATAAGACAGAGAGCAGTGGTGGGATGGTGTTATTCTGGCTGGAGATCTGTAACCAGTGGTGTTCTGCAGGGATCTGTGCTGGGACCTCTTGTTGTTTGTGATCTATATAAATTACTTGCACGTTAATGTAGATGGGCTGGTTAGTGAGTTTGCAGACCACACCAACATTTGTGGAGTTATGGACAGCGAGAAAGGCTGTCAACGGATCCTTTGACAGGAGGATATGGATCAGTTACAGATATGGGCAGAGAAATGGCAGATAGAGTGGAAATCTAAGCATGTGTGAGGTGTTTCATTCGACTTTCTGAAATCGAATGTAAAGGAAAAGTAAGCAGTTAATGGTAAGACCTTTAGCAGGATTGAAGTGCGGATATTTTGGGGTCCATAGCTCCCTGAAAGTGGCATCACAAGCAGATAGAATGGTAAAGAAGATGTTGCCTTCAGGACATTGAGGATAAGGGTCCCAAAGTCATGTTGAGCGTTATAAACTTGGTTGGGCTGCATTTGGAGTATTGTGTGCTGTAATGGTTGCCCCATTATAAGAAGGATTTTGGGAGTGCAGAAGCATTTTACCAGAATGCTGCCTGGATTAGAGTGATTTAAGGAAAGGTTAGACAAATTGGATTGTTTTCTCTATAGTGCTGGAGACTGAGAGAAGGCCTGGTAAAAAATATAAAAAATTATGAGAGGCACAGATAGGGTAAACAATCAGAATTTTTTTCCGACAGTGGAAATGGGAAAAACTAGAGGGCATAGTTTTAAGGTGAAAGGAGCAAAGGTTAAAGGAGATGTGCGGGGCAAGTGTTGCATTGCCATGGGAGGTGATATAGTGGCATTGAAGACGCTTTGAGATAGGCATGTGGATATGCAGGGAATGAAAGCAGAGGAGATTATTTTAACTTGGCATCATGTCCGTCATAGACATTGTGGACCAAAGGGCCTGTTTGCTGTGCTGTACTGTTCTATAGATACCACAAACAGAATGAAAACAAAAAGCTGGAAATGCTCAGCTGGTCAGGTGGGTGGAAAGGAGAGTCAAAATTATATTTTCAGTTTAATTACCTTTCATCAAAAATGGAAAAACAAATGTATGGGTAACTGTTTATAAAAGTGCGGACAGGCAGAGAAAGGGTGGAGGACCATGAAGTGCAAATGCTCACATCTTTGACAGGTTGAAGGCAAGAATAGTTAAAAGACAAAAATAATTAAAGTTCAGAGTAATGGTAGTAGGTGCTTGTCGGCTTTTTACTCTCTTTTGCCTTCATCCCTATTTTCTTCAGTCAACATTTCATTTTGTTCTCTCCCCCAATCCCACATTTTAAAAATCTGTTACTTCATTAACTCTTTTCTAGTCCTGGTGAAAAACACTGACCTGAAATGTAATGTTATTTCACTCATCGTAGATGTCCTATAAAGGTGGTTAATCTGATTGAACTGTTTTATTAAATGCTGTGTGAAATCCAGTAAATTACATGCAGATGAATAATCCTTTGCCTTGTATCGATCCTTATATAGAGTGCATACTCAGGGCTGTTTCATCAACATGTATGATTTATGTTAAGATGCCAGAATATCAAATTCGTCGTGGCAAAAATAACCTCATATAAGGCACACCATTAAATAAAATAGTTTTTTGTAAGGATTTTAAAATGTTGCAGAGCAACTGCAGCTCTGTCATATTCTAGCATCATCGTTATATAGCCAACCTACTTTAAAATATACATTGGGTGACTATCATTGCATAACTTGAAAAATAAATCTATATATTGCATAGATTTCTTCTTGGAAAGCAAAACTGCATTAAGACTCAAATTAATTCATTTTTTTGTTAATGCATTATTAATTCTCTGGCATGTATCTTTTCACAGTGTCAGTAATTGAATCCCCCTGAATGCAGAGCTAGCAAACCAAGATTAAGCAATGTTTTCCATACAAACTGTAGCTCTGCAGTGCTACATTGTACAATGTAATTGTGAGGAAACAGGGATATAGTCTATTTTAAGTCTGTCAGGCTGACAGGTTTAAAACCTTACCCTGGGGTTTTCTTCTTTTGAAGTAGTAATAAATTTCATGAAATGTCAAGTTATAAATGCATCCAAGGTTTCTAAATAATAAAACATGATATTCAAAATATGTGAGATTTCATCTGTGCAAGGTGTCACCTCTCTTTTCCATTTTCTCCAGAAATGCTGCATGACCCGCTGAGTTACTCCAACATGTAGTATAATGCTGTTAATATGTACGGTGGTTGTACGGTGATTAAATTACTGGATTAGTAACCCAGGGACGTGGATTAACAATCCAGGGATGTGAATTAAAACCCCCATTACAGCTGTCAAATTAAATAATCTGGTGCATTAAAAATTACCCATTGTTTGCAATGACGACTGCAAAAGTACAGGATTGTCCCCAAAAAACAGCTGGATCACTTATTCCCATCAAGACAAATGTCTGCCATCAGGCAATAAACCATGACGACTGATTCCAATGATTGACTCTTAAATGCCCTCTCAGCAAACCAGTTGTTTTTCAACTATTAACAAAGATTTCCAGATCTTTCTGTTTAAGAAAGAACTGCAGATGCTGGAAAATCGAAGTTAGACAAAATTGCTGGAAAAACTCAGCGGGTGAGGTAGCATCTATGGAGCGAAGGAAATAGGCGACGTTTCGGGTTGAGACCCTTCTGCAGACTCAATTGAAGAAACTGACTCAATTGATTTCTTCAAAATCATCAACAAGTGAAATTGTTTAATCACCGGCCTTAACATCAGAAACGTACTGTGCTGACCATTACAAACTTTTAGTTTCACCAATACTCCCCACCAATGAATTGTTTGCTTAAATTGAACATTTCTATCTTACCTCTGATACACAGAGAGAAATAATTATAAGGAAATATGTTGCATCTGAGTGAAACCAGGTCCGCATCTTCCATTGCATTCATGAGAAGATAGTAATTATATATCAATTTTTCATCAATAAAAGGATATCAGAATGTAGAGTCAGGGGATATGGGGAGAAGGCAGGAATGGGGTACTGATTGTGGATGATCAGCCATGATCACATTGAATGGCAATGCTGGTTCGAAGGGCCCAATGGCCTACTCCTGTACCTATTGTCTATTGTCTATTTATATTTGCAAGTTTATCTTATAAAAATTATATTAATGGGTCATGAAAGCACTGAGCATGTTGCGTTATGAAATTCACTACAGATCCAGCAACCAGGGAGGACCACTTTTACTTTACCATGGCAGTAAAAGGGCTCTTTGAATTCAATCAATATGGCAGTGAGAAATTGAAGAAGGATTATCCTGTATATCTACACAAGAGGAAGTCAACATCTTAGTCCTCTATCTGGATACAGAAATGGCAAAAGACAGTCGTTTGTTTTATTTATGCCAGCATTTATTGCCCATGTATGAGGAGGTAGTTAAGAGTGGGCCATTGATGGATCGGGAGTCATATATGCACCAGACCCTATGTGGGGTGGGGTGTGGGTGGAGGAGGGAGATAGACAACCTTTTCCAAATGATATTGGTGCACCAAATAAATCTTTACCAACTTGCAAAGATGTGATTTTGAGAATATTTTATTAGGCACCAGGTCTTTTTTCGGCCCGAAACTTTGCCAATTTCCTTCACTCCATAGATGCTGCCTCACCCGCTGAGTTTCCCCAGCACTTTTGTCTACCTCAGATCTTTTTTAAATCTTGCATTAATTTATTTAGTTGAATTTAAGTTCCTCAGATACTTTTGCGAGTATTGAAATTAAAAATTAAAAATGACCAACACTGCTGCTTTGCTTTCTAGTCCTTGTAATTTCGGAATATATGAGGTAAACATCAGCACAAATGCGTGACTTGTGATTAAACTTCCAGCACAAGGCCAATATCTGTTGTGAAAATCAATGCAGCTGCTCATATTATAATCCAATATCAATACAGTGATAAATAAAACTCTGCTTTAAGTTCATTCGCTTCAACTTGTTTTTTTCTAAGCCCCCTGTGTAGAGTTGAACAATTCAGATAAATATTACTATCTATCTGCTGTTACTGGCAAGCTGCCAAGCATGGGCAAACATGTATACTTATTTATCAAAGTTTTATGTTTAAACATCTTTTATGAAATCATACCCAGAGAGTTAAAAAGTGCAAAGTAGTATATTGTTTTGCAATTAATCGTCCCTAAAAAAAAAGGAACAAAGAACCGAAAAATAAGTTTATTTGCACTTGAAACCAGTATTTTCCTCAGATTAACATTAAATTAATTGTCAAAACGCTCATGTTACATTTGACTTGATATCAGGATAGTCACCAGAAGAGCACAATGTGACAGCTTCTAACAGTCATCATCTTTATTTCCAGGCACAGTAAAGATGTTAGTGGAGGAGCTGCGAGAAACACTTTCATCATCTCATGCTGTGGAACTTGGAAACTTAGCAGGTCTTTGAGACTGCTCTGAAGTATGTGTATACTTGTACCTTTGCTGTCTGCGTGTAACTTCTCACTACATGGATTATCAACAATTTCCAGGCCTTAAATTTAGATATATTCTGTCAAATTTCCTTCAGTAGATTTAGCTTAAGAAAGCACTTAACAACCTTTCAATTAACTCCCAATATCAAACTATGTAATAGTTGAACTTCTGAGTCACATACAAATGATCAAAATTGCTGCTTTGTCCCCGAGTCAAGCCTATGGTGCCTCTTGCATGCAGGCTCAGCCTGAAGAAGGGTTTCGGCCCGAAACGTTGCCTATTTCCTTCGCTCCATAGATGCTACTGCACCCGCTGAGTTTCTCCAGCACTTTTGTCTACCTTCGATTTTCCAACATCTGCAGTTCCTTCTTAAAGGCTCAATAGATTATTTCTGTACACTTGCTAATCGAGGAATACTCGATGGCAATACTCCATTGGACTGTTTGTATGAATAAGAATTTCACTGTGTTAGCACTTTGCACATTTGACAATAAAAACACCATTAAACCATTCAGTCACGTCAACCTAACAATGCACAAGGCCTACATGGGCAAGAGAAAGCACTCCCCAGTCTTTCAATGGACTTTCAACACCAAAGCAAGAGCTACCTTACCTGTTTGGCCAGGGGGCGGGGTGCCAGTTGGACCTCGTGGCAGACATATAAAAACAGTCAGAACAGCTGCTTTATTTCCTGAGCAAGGCTCCACCGCAATTGGTTTGGGAACTCCCTGCAAAACATGAACAAAGTACTGCATTTAAAGCCAATGGCATTAAATGAAGGTTGCCTGTCATACAGTATATTCCATCTTTCTCATTATCATTGCATTAAATTCTACAACACGGGCCACAATATTAATCAGGCCCCCAGCATAAGGAGAACTGCAGAAGAATTAGAGCAGAGCCAAACTTTATTTAATTACAGTTTTACGGCTTTGCAGAAACAAATAACACTTCAATGCAGCTCAAGACTTCACACATATCATGGGAAGTTGTGAACACTGTAAACATCTGAAAACTACTTAGAATAAACTTAATAATAAACCAACAAAGAAAACATTAATGCACAGTTTAAAAGTTTTTATTTAGATATGACAGATTTGTCATGAGTTTTAACTGATGAGATGTATTTTACACATGCTCAGATGTGCAATAAAACAGATAAACAAGGCAGTGATAATCATCAGTCAAATGACTTTTCACATTTAGAGTAAGTGCCACATTCATCCATTCCTACCAAAGAAAATAGTCTCTCCCAAAATGAACTAGAAGGAAAACTAATACAAAATGGCAACCAAATATAATTCATTACAATGATGACATTCAATTATTTTGATTTATGATTTACTCTATTTCACCTCTGTCTCAGCTGTTTATTATTTAGAATTTCAATTATTAAGAATAACAAATGGAATACAGTTTCTTTAATATCCAAGATAGTTGTGTCTGCCTTATATTTTCACCACTTTTTGATTTTATTTTAGAAATTTGCCGAATCTGACCTAGATGCAACTTTAGATTTATGCTGCAAAAAAAGTTGCATCAAATCGCCATGACACAATCACACAAAAATAAAATGCTAACCACCTGATATCCACCGTGATATTGGACACAGCAAAGTTTCACCCAGCCCAGCCATTCCTGAAAATCCTCCACATTATCATATGAAAATCATCTCACTGTCTCAGAATAAGAGCGGAACAGTGGTGCAGCTGGTAGAGCCGCTGCCAAAGAGCACCATGGTCCCAGGTTCGATCCTGACCACGGGTGCTGTTTATGTGGAGTTTAAACCTTCTCCCTGTGACCACATGGGTTTCTCTGGGTGCTATGGTATCCTTCAGACATGTGGGTTTGTGGGTTAACTGGCCTCTCAAAATTGCCCCCATTGTGTAGGGAGTGGATAAGTGGGATAACATAGAACCAGTGTGAATGGGTGATTGATGGTTGGCGTGGTCTCAGTGAGTTGCAGGGCCTGTTTCCATGCTGTATCTCTCTGTGTCCATGCTGTATCTGTAAATATATTGCTGCGGTAATTCGTGAGGCCAAAGTCCTTTCTCCAACCATTTTCAATAACTTTATCTACCACCAAAAGATCAGATATGTATGTGCTTACTGATGACTGCTTAAGTTCAATTCCATTCCTCAGCATTTGAAATATCGTTTTTCTCGGCGCCAAAGACGCCATTTTTTACCCTAAAATAAGGCCCGAAATATTACCTGCTTCTTGGATGCTGAAGGTTAGGTTGTTCATCGGCCTATAGAAAGCATTTCGATACTATACGACAATCCAATCATTTGTTTTGACGAGAAGAGACAACATGCAGTCGAGCGAGGTTGGTTTTCGCCATTTCAAACACCTGGTCTAAGTAGGAGCTGTGTAAATTCTATTTAAATTGTTTAACACTGTAAATGATACGTTATTGGAGGAAGCAAGTCTGGACTCGGACCTTCTTAAAAAACTATCCCTACTTGTGTTGGACCATTCAGTGCCTCACCACAAAAGTCCAAAAAGCATTTCTACCCATCCAGAACAACTAGTCAAGTGCATGAAGGCACATGCCACACACACTTGCCTGATGAGTGTAGCTCCTGAAACAATTAGGCAACTCAGCACCATGTAGGACAAAACCAGCCTATTCTAAACACTGACTCCTGCGAATTACTGTGGCTGTTGTATTTATCATCTGTAAAATTCACAACAGTTACTTAGGCTGCTCTGGTAAACAGCCTATCTACCATGGATACCATGGTTCGGAGGTCATGTTGTCGTTGTGTAAGACTGGTGAGTCTGCATTTAGAATATTGTGTTCAGTTCTGGACACCTTGTTATAGGAAAGATATTGTCGAGCTTGAAAGGATTCAGAAAAGATTTAGGAGAATGTTACCAGGACGAGAGGGTGTGTGTGAGCTATAGGGAGAGGTTGAGTAGGCTGGGTCTCTATTCCATGGAGCGCAGGAGGATGAGGGGTGATCTTATAGCTGCGTACAAAATAATGAGAAGAATAGATCGGGTCTCTTGCCCATAGTAGGGGAATCAAGGACCAGGGGACATAGGTTCAAGATGGAGGGGAAGAGATTTAATAGGAATCTGAGTGGTAACTTTTTCACACAAAGGGTGGTGGGTGTAAGAAACAAGCTGCTAGATGAGGTCGTTGAGGCTGGGACTATCCCAACGTTTAAGAAACAGTTAGACAGGTACATGGATAGGACAGGTTTAGTGGGATATGGACAAAATGCAGGCAGGTGGGACTAGTGTAGCTTGGACATGTTGGCCGGTATGGATAAATTGAGCTAAAGGGCCTGTTTCCACACTGTATCACTCTATGACCCTATGACCAGTTTTACATAATGGTGTACCATCATCAGACTGCAGTGGCTTAACAAGGGTGCTCACTATCAACAACCAAACAGAAATAAAGGTTGGATGACAAATTATGTCCTTACCCATGATACCCACATCCCATAAAGTATCGCACATCCATTACAACAGAAGAAAATATTTCTCAGATGGAGTGGTTGTTTGGCTATGTGCCTGGGATGCAACACTTTCTTTGCCTTATAACCATATAACAATTACAGCACGGAAACAGGCCATCTCGGCCCTACAAGTCCGTGCCGAACAACTTTTTTTCCCTTAGTCCCACCTGCCTGCAGTCATACCATAACCCTCCATTCCCTTCTCATCCATATGCCTATCCAATTTATTTTTAAATGATATCAACGAACCTGCCTCCACCACTTCCACTGGAAGCTCATTCCACACCGCTACCACTCTCTGAGTAAAGAAGTTCCCCCTCATGTCACCCCTAAACTTCTGTCCCTTAATTCTGAAGTCATGTCCTCTTGTTTGAATCTTCCCTATTCTCAAAGGGAAAAGCTTGTCCACATCAACTCTGTCTATCCCTCTCATCATTTTAAAGACCTCTATCAGGTCCCCCCTTAACCTTCTGCGCTCCAGAGAATAAAGACCTAACTTATTCAACCTATCTCTGTAACTTAGTTGTTGAAACCCAGGCAACATTCTAGTAAATCTCCTCTGTACTCTCTCTATTTTGTTGACATCCTTCCTATAATTGGGCGACCAAAATTGTACACCATACTCCAGATTTGGTCTCACCAATGCCTTGTACAATTTTAACATTACATCTCAGCTTCTATACTCAATGCTCTGATTTATAAAGGCTAGCATACCAAAAGCTTTCTTTACCACCCTATCTATATGAGATTCCACCTTCAAGGAACTATGCACGGTTATTCCCAGATCCCTCTGTTCAACTGTATTCTTCAATTCCCTACCATTTACCATGTACGTCCTATTTTGATTTGTCCTGTTTGGCCTTAATAGATTGCTGAGCAAAGAAGTCCACATTCCGCTGAAATAAACTTTGCTTACAAATAAAATTGACAAAGAATGGAACATGGAATAAACCAAATAACAATAGTGCAGCAATATAGTGTTTTAAAGAAATCAAGAAATAAAATCAAAAACTGCAGATGTTGGAAATCTTAAATAAAAAGAGAAAATGCTGAAAAAGGCCTGCTAAGAAATTCCACAATTTTCTGTTTTTATTTCATTTAAAGTAGCTATTTGTAACATGTAAGATGTGATAATTGCAATGAAGAGATTTAAATCAATGTACAAATTCAATCTAGAGGTGTATATTAATTGGATGCCTAATACCACCAGGCCATTCCCTGGTAACAAATGGGTTCTGTTTTTAAGTTGATTTTGTCCTCGTTGGAAAATGCACAAAAATCTTTCGACATGGGATCCATATCTCTACAGAATTGCAAGGAATGGCATTAAAAGCACATCAGACTGATAATTACTAAAAGCGGAGAGAGTGAGGAAGCTAATGTTGCTGTGCATAAGAATAAATATTTTCAAGTCAAAGTCAAAGTATCCTTTATTGTCATTCAGACCTTTCGGTTTGTTGCCTTGCAGTCATACATATAATAAAATAACAAAACACACAAAAAAAACACAAATTTAACATCCACCACAGTGAGTTCATCAGACACCTCCTCACTGAGATGGAAGGCATTTTTGTACCGATATTGGACCTCAATTTAATAGTATAATGGAAACTCATTCATAGGTAGCGATGGCCATTAGTAGGGAGTTCGTAACCTGGGATGCCTATAGTTACACAAGAGCTAGTTTTGGGAAGAGGAGTATGAATTTATCCATGGGATTAAGTGAATGAAATTTACAGCTCTGTGAATAAAGGCTAATAATCACATAACGGCTTGACTCCAGTATTTTATCATTCACTACTTTGTGAGTTCAAAGCTAGAAAAGATTTGAAGTTCATGTTTTGAGTTCTCAAGAGAAAAATTGCCATCTCAAAAGTAATAAAAATACTGAGATAAAACAGTAAAACATTTGTCACCTACAGAGCCGTCCATAATGTTTGGGAGAAAGAGCCATCATTTATTTATTTGCCTCTGTACTGCATAATTTGAGATTTGTAATAGAAAAAAAATCACATGTGGTTAAATTGCACATTGTCGGATTTTAATAAAGGCCATTTTTATACATTTTGGTTTCATTATGTAGAAATTATACATAGTCCCCCCATTTCAGGGCACCATAATATTTGGGACACAGCAATGTCATGTAAATGAGTCATGTTTAGTATTTTGTTGCATTTCCTTTGCATGCAATGACTGCTTGAAGTCTACAATTCATGGACATCACCAGTTGCTGTGTGTCTTCTCTGGTGATGCTCTGCCAAGCCTGTATTGCAGCCATCTTTCGCTTGTGCTTGTTTTGGGCGCTAGTCCCCTTCAGTTTTCTCATCAAAATATAAAAGGCATGATCAATTGGGTTCAGATCGGGTGATTGACTTGGCCACTCAAGAATTGACTATTTTTTATCTTTGAAAAACTCCTTTGTTGCTTTAGCAGTATGTTTGGGATCATTGTCTTGCTGTAGAATGAACCGCCGGCCAATGCGTTTTGAGGCATTTTTTAAACTTGAGCAGATAGGATGTGTCTATATACGTCAGCAGTTGTATCATCAATGAAGATAAGTGAGCCAGTACCTTCAGCAGCCATACATGCCCAGGCCATAACACCCCCACCACCGTGTTTCACAGATGAGGTGGTATGCTTTGGATTTTGGGCAGTTCCTTCTCGCCTCCATACTTTGCTCTTGCCATCACTCTGATGTAAGTTATTCTTCATCTCATCTGTTCACAAGACTTTTTTCCAGATTTGCGGTTGCTCTTTTAAGTACTTCTTGGCAAACTGTAACACCACCATGGGTGCCGTACGATTGGCAGCCTCTCCGACAGTCTGGTTTTTTCTGTCTTTTTTTTTGTTATTTTTAGTGTATTTAAAAAGTTTGTGTAAATGTTCTCTGTTCTCTGGTTTGTTTTATATGGGGGGTGGGGGAGGGGGTCGGGGGAATTGTTTTTTTTTTATCAGTCTCTTACCTTGCCGGAGATACGATTGTTTTTCGGGTCGTATCTCCATTCGCTCTGCGGCCTAACGGGACTGACTTTGAGCCCTACCGCGGGACATGGACTTGCCATCGGGGCCAATTCTTTAACTGGGATTGACGCTCCAACGCGCCTGCGGACTTTACCATCAAGGGCTCGCAGTCTCACGAGAGACTGAGTCGGGAAGTTACGGAAGCCGCACAATGTTCGAGCAGCACCGACCCGGGGTCAGATTGCCCGGCGCGGGGAGCTGTGATTCCCCCCCGATGCAGGAACTGATCGCCCTGATGAGGAGGCCCACTGCCGGCTACGGGAGTCTCGAGTCCCCCGACCGTGGAGGACAAAGAAGGGACGAAATTGAACTTGTTTATCTGCCTTCCATCGCAGTGAGGAATATGGAGGAATCACTGTGGTGGATGTTTATGTTAAAATGTATTTTGTGTGTTATGTTTCTTTTTATTTGTATGACTGACTTGATGTCTCTAACAGTTTTATTCTTGTTTCTCAGTCTTATAGTGGCTTATTTGATTTTCATTGGCACAACTTTGGTCCTCATGTTGATAAACAGCAATGAAAGTTTCCAAAGGTGATGGAAAGACCGGAGGAAAGATTAGGTGCTGAGAGCTCTCTTATACCCGCATTAAGGAGGCAATTAAACACACCTGAGCAATTATAAACACCTGTGAAGCCATGTGTCCCAAACATTATGATGCCCCGAACTACAGGGACTATGTATAAACAGCTGTAATTTCTACATGGTGTAACAAAAATGTGTAAAAATGACCTTTAATAAAACCTGACAATGTGCACTTTAACTACATGTGATTTTTTTCTATTACAAATCTCAGATTGTGTAGTACGGAGGCAAATAAATAAATGATGGGTTTTTGTCCCAAACATTATGTAGGGCACTGTAACTGGATTAATATGTGTGAGTTGACAGAAGACCTTGAAATCCATTGCTTTTATAGACACATTTGCTTTTCCTCCTCAGTCCCAAGCTTAGGATCTACTTTTCCCCCCCAAAATACATCAGAGGTATTTTTTTAATTATTAATTTCTTATAGGAATTAGAGTTATGGTATTGCAACAAAATTATGCAGGTGCAGCATGTACTGGCATGCACCTAGCTGTAACTTCATGATGCAAATAATAATGGCATAGTTATAATACATCTCTGAAATACTTCATCCACAGACAATGTCAATTGGAACCAGGAATTGAGTTTAGCAAATGTTAGGGTATAGCTAATACCATGCACCCACAGGCATGATCCTTTTATAATTTTCTTCAAAAGTAGACCTGATGGACATTGTATTCCTTAATTAGAGGAATGTCTGTTGCAGCACATTTTCATGGTGGAAAACTTCTTGTTGTGTTTAGATTCAGAATGCTGCAGCAAGCAGGAAAGATGACAACCCAGCATAATGCTTCAAGATAATGAGAAAAATTACACCGTCTACAGCTCAAGTTTTTGCCTGTTAAGTGGAAACAACATTTAAGTGCTTATAGCAGCCATGCATCTTATTTTTTTGACAGATTCAGAATTTGAATTAAGGACCTTTTCATGAGTAACAAAAATCAGGAACTCAACAGTGGAGTTGTCTCTGACTGGGTGGGTTGTTAAAGTGAACTAGTTCCTCGTAAAGGATGCGGGCCTCCTCGGGAAAGTCACAAAGAAAGGAGCTACTGATTAACTCAGCGCTACCCGTCCTGTTCGAGATGGCAAGGGAATTGCCCCGATTTCCCAAATGGTCATTCTGGTCCAGGAATAGCCTTAAAAGAAAATAGTGACTTCTAGGATTTGGGAATACTCATGATTTTGGAAGAACATGACAATGGGGATACGGAGTTCTTTTCAAAACATTTTGCTGCTAAAATTATGCAAATCACTTAGTCCCTCAATATCAAAAATGTGCAAGAATTTTTCATTTTCAAATCCTGAACACCAAATAACCCCATTAAATATCTAATCTGTCAATGCGAATCTGGCTCCTTTCGAAATGAATAGTCAGCTGTCATAGCAACGGCATTTTAGATTTCTACCTTTCCAAGCAGGTGACTTTCAATTTGTTAGTTCAAGCACCACTCTTGACCTTTCTCCCTGGGCCTTCGCTGAGGGCTTAATTATTTGTTTTGTTAGTGACAAGCTCATAGTTTTAATACATTTAAGATTATTGGGATAATCTATCAAACCAATGTATTGAGGCTACTCATCATTTCTACATTCTGCAGGATACCTTGACAAAACGGAGTGGTATGTAAAGATGGAATTATAATGATATTGAGATTCCATTTGTTACTATGATTACTTTAAAGTATTTCCTAGAATTGTTGAGGTTATTGAAGCACTAATTGCACAGAGTTTTATGTGCATTGCCTCATATCAATCAACCATATTGTCAGGTATATAACTATTAAAATCAAAAAGCAAAATAGCCCGTATTGCATAGTTTAGAATTGAGGGCTGAATTTATTGGATTACGAACTGAAGTGCAAATTAATATTGTGTACTTCATTATGCAAAAATCATATAATTATAAGAGTCATAATGATTGGTGCATGTGCCTTGTTATTCTCCTGTAGACTGAGTACACTGTTTGTGATACCACGAGCACCAGGCCACTATCTCTAACACTATCACTGGCTTCATCACTTCCTTCTCCCTGCCCTCCCAAGTCTCCAGCCTCATCGTTCCCCAGCCCTGTACAGCCCGATTTTACCTTCTCCCCAAAATCCACAAACCTGACTGTCCTGGCAGACCCATTGTTTCTGCGTGGTATTGTCCCATTGAACTTATTTCCACATACCTTGACTCCATCCTATCCCCCCCTGGTCAAATCTCTCCCTACCTAGGTCCAAGACACCTCACATGGTCTTTGTCTCCTCCATGGCTTCCGTTTTCCAGGCCCCCATTCCCTCATCTTCACCATGGATGTCCTGTCACTCCACACCTCCATCCCCCACCAGGAGGGTCTTAAAGCCATCCGTTTCTTCCTCAACCGCAGAACCAACCAATCCCCGTCTACTGATACTCTCCTCCGCTTAGCGGAGCTGGTCCTTACCCTCAACAACTTTTCCAGCTGGTGAATCCTTCCGCTGGGACTCCTCGTGGAGTCCAACAATGGAAGCAACAATTTCTGAAAACCTACTCATGGTCTCTGTGGCTGGCTTAGATCACCAAGTCATTCATTTCAATTATTTTATACCAAAGAAAAGTTATGTTTGTATTCATTAGTTATCTTTGCATTAGTGCTTTAATTATTTAAGTGTATTTTTCTAAACAATATGTTAGGTTTTAATAATATTTCACACTTTACTAATTTCATTGTTAAAATTCTGGCATCAAACAAAACCAGGGTAAGGCCTTGCTAACTGTCAGGTTTCATGGATGGGGCCTGTTATGATTCACACACGTGATCTGATCATGCCACATAAAACCTAGCACCAAGCAAGGTCCCACCACTCTGTTTCAGCAAAGCCTGTGGATTCCCTGTGGATCTACACCAAGTGAATAAGGGGCAAACTAGAATGTGGTGGGGAGAGGCAATGTTCAAAACAAGAAAGCAACCACAAGGGTGAAGGGGTAGCAGTAAATCAAAATGTGATTGTTGACTTTAGAAGAGGAAGGCCGAGGATCCACAATATCCCAGTATATTGATGCAATCATTAAAAAGGCCCATCAACACCCCTACTTCCTTAGAAGATTGGGGAGATTCGGTATCTCGAGAAATACTCTCTTGAACTTCTGTAGGTGTACAGTAGAGAGCATATTGACCAGCTCGTGATTGCACCATGGCCTGGTTTAGCAATTTGAATGCCCGGGAACAAAGAAGATTGCAAAAAGTGAGCACTGCCTAGTCCATCATGGGTACTGACTTCCCCAGCAGCCAGGCAGTCAGCTTCAACAGAGACCCACACCACAATGGCCACACTCTCATTTCACTCCTGCCATCTGGAAGAAGGTATAGGAGCCTGAAACATCGAGGTTCAGGAGTAGCTTCTTCCCAACTCAGGCTATTAAACACTACAACTTACAAATAAGCTCCAAACTACATAGACTTGGGGGGCATGGTTTTGGCATTGCACTATTATTGTTTGTATTTTTTTTTAATATATACTGAATATATATTGTTGTTTATTATGGTGTTTACAGAGTACTATGTTTACATATCTGTTGTGCAGTTGCAAGTAACAATTTCATTGTTCCATTTGGGACACTAGTCAGTAAAACACTCCAGACTCTTGGCTATTAATTTTGAAATGGGATCTGGTTTTAAGTCTGGAATATTCTAAGTCTTGTACCAGAAGAGAGTTTTAAACTTATTTTTTAAGCTCCCCACCATTAGAAACTACTTCACCAGATCTACTCCGGCAGATCCGATCAGCTTTTGAAACATACCGATCAAATCACATACATTTCCCTTTATCACTGCAATAGATTTTCTGTGCCCTGGGGATCCAGTATAAATTTTATAAACTAGTTTCACAATTCATCCCTCTGAGCTCACCTGGGATTTAAAAATAAAGATAATTGCCCAAAGGTTGCTCTGATTTGTTTCTTTAGACAGTAAGAGTGCATTGTGAATCACCCTGATGCAGTTTGTGAAAGTCACAGAAAGAACGAGAACTTTAATTGCGAGGTTCACAAAACAACATTGTCAGGTTTCCCTGTGAAATGTTGTGCTAAAATTGAGGACCGGCAAATTCTCACAGTTCTCAATAAGTCACACAACAGGAGCAATTATTGCAGCCAACTCTTAAAGGAACACACCACTTTTCTAGTCACAGGAGAGTGCAGACACTAAATGAGTGGATGCCACAATGCTGGAGGAGTCGGTGAGGGAGGCTGCTTTCAGAAGGCAGAGACACTTAGGCAAGTCACGAGGGAGGGCTGTGTCAGACATAGAAACATAGAAAATAGGTGCAGGAGTAGGCCATTCGGCCCTTCGAGCCTGCACCACCATTCAATATGATCATGGCTGATCATCCAATTCAGTATCCTGTACCTGCCTTCTCTCCATACCTCCTGATCCCTTTAGCCACAAGGGCCACATCTAACTCTCTCTTAAATATAGCCAATGAACTGGCAGAGAATTCCAGAGATTCACCACTCTCTGTGTGAAAAATGTTTTCCTCGCCTCGGTTCTAAAAGATGTCCCCCTTATCCTTAAACTGTAACCCCTTGTTCTGGACTTCCCCAACATCGGGAACAATCTTCCTGCATCTAGCCTGTCCAACCCCTTAAGAATTTTGTAAGTTTCTATAAGATCCCCCCTCAATCTTCTAAATTCTAGCGAGTACAAACCAAGTCTATCCAGTCTTTCTTCATGTGAAAATCCTGACATCCCAGGAATCAGTCTGGTGAACCTTCTCTGTACTCCCTCTATGGCAAGAATGTCCTTCCTCAGATTAGGAGACCAAAACTGTACGCAATACTCCAGGTGTGGTCTCACCAAGACCCTGTACAACTGCAGTAGAACCTCCTTGCTCCTATACTCAAATCCTTTTGCTATAAATGCTAACATACCATTTGCCTTCTTCACTGCCTGCTGCACCTGCATGCCTACTTTTAATGACTGGTGTACCATGACACCTAGGTCTCGTTGCATCTCCCCTTTCCTAATCGGCCACCATTCAGATAATAGTCTACTTTCCTGTTTTTGCCACCAAAGTGGATAACCTCACATTTATCCACATTATACTGCATCTGCCATGCATTTGCCCACTCATCCAGCCTATCCAAGTCACCTTGCAGCCTCCTAGCATCCTCCACACAGCTAACACTGCCCCCCAGCTTTGTGTCATCCGCGAATTTGGAGATGTTGCATTCAATTCCCTCGTCCAAATCATTAATATATATTGTAAATAGCTAGGGTCCCAGTACTGAGCCTTGCGGTGCCCCACTAGTCACTGCCTGCCATTTTGAAAAGGACCCGTTTACTCCTACTCTTTGCTTGCTGTCTGCCAGCCAGTTCTCTATCCACATCAATACTGAACCCCTAATACCATGTGCTTTAAGTTTGTATACTAATCTCTTATGTGGGACCTTGTCGAAAGCCTTCTGAAAGTCCAGATATAACACATCCACTGGTTCTCCCTTATCCACTCTACTAGTTACATCCTCGAAAAATTCTATAAGATTCGTCAGACATGATTTACCTTTCATAAATCCATGCTGACTTTGTCCAATGATTTCACCACTTTCCAAATGTGCTGCTATCCCATCTTTAATAACTGATTCTAGCAGTTTCCCCACTACCGACGTTAGACTAACTGGTCTATAATTCCCCGTTTTCTCTCTCCCTCCCTTTTTAAAAAGTGGGGTTACATTAGCTACCCTCCAATCCTCAGGAACTACTCCAGAATCTAAAGAGTTTTGAAAAATTATCACTAATGCATCCACTATTTCTGGGACTACTTACTTAAGTACTCTGGGATGCAGCCTATCTGGCCCTGGGGATTTATCGGCCTTTAATCCATTCAATTTACCTAACACCACTTCCCGGCTAACCTGGATTTCACTCAGTTCCTCCATCTCATTTGACCCCTGGTCCCCTGCTATTTCCGGCAGATTATTTATGTCTTCCCTAGTGAAGACAGAACCAAAGTAGTTATTCAATTGGTCTGCCATGTCCTTGTTCCCCATGATCAATTCACCTGTTTCTGACTGCAAGGGACCTACATTTGTTTTAACTAATCTTTTTCTCTTCACATATCTATAAAAACTTTTGCAGTCAGTTTTTATGTTCCCTGCCAGTTTTCCTTCATAATCTATTTTCCCTTTCCTAATTAAGCCCTTTGTCCTCCTCTGCTGGACTCTGAATTTCTCCCAGTCCTCTGGTAGGCTGCTTTTTCTGGCTAATTTGTACGCTTCATCTTTTGTTTTGATACTATCCCTGATTTCCCTTGTTATCCACTGATGCACTACCTTCCCTGATTTATTTTTTTGTCAAACTGGGATGAACAATTGTTGTAGTTCATCCATGCAGTCTTTAAATGCCTTCCATTGCATATCCACCGTCAACCCATTAAGAATCAATTGCCAGCCTATCTTGGCCAATTCACGTCTCATACCCTCAAAGTTACCTTTCTTTGAGTTCAGGACCCTTGTTTCTGAATTAACAATGTCACTCTCCATCCTAATGAAGAACTCAACCATATTATGGTCACTCTTGCCCATGTGCACTCTTTGAACACCTGCACCTCCAAAGAAACACGATCCACAGGCTGAACCAACTCTACTGCTCGTGTGGGCTTTAGGGAGCGTAGATTATGTCTATTCTCAAGAAGTTCACCACTGTAGCAATGGGCAGCCAACTCATGAGATGTGGCACTCAAGCTAGAATAATTGAAGCAAAATCAAACCATGACCCTCACCCCCACATTCAAGCAGTCCAGACGTTATTTGTTTTAGATTAAAGACTGCAATGAGGACAAAGAATTACGTTTGAGAGTTGGCCCTTAAAATAGCATGGTTTCAAGCTGAGTCAGGCTGCTGAAAACTGGTTATTCTGTGGGTGAAAAATGTGCCTTGTTTTTTAGACAAGTGAGGCTGAAAATCTCACTGCAGATGAATTTTGTTTGTTGTACTATTGTGGGTGCTTCATGCTAGGAAACAAAAGAGAGCTGAGAAATGGAGATTTGAATTTACCAATGAGTGCAACATTTCTTTGGATTAGTTTGATTTTCAACTACAGAGCATGATGTCACCCAGAAATATTGCAGTTTTCTATTCCTCCGTTCCCACCCTCGCTGCAACATAATTTCTCTATATTCAGTAATGATGATAATCCCGGACCTGAATCTCTCTGCAGATGATGACTGTTTTCAGCATTTTCAGTTTTTCATACAGATTCCCAGAAGTTGAATTTCAATGCTTCTCATTTGGAATCATTTGAATGAATTTCTAACCAACATAAATAATTAACGGCATTCATATTTCCTTTCCTGCACATATTTTTTTATTACGATCATCTGCATTCACAAAGTTAAAAGTGAATTCCAAACATCTTAAGTCATGGTATGTATTGCAGAATCTGAATGAAGTCTACATTTGTCCAAGAAGAATGTTTGAAATAGAGCTGCCCCAGGCATGTAATTTAAAGGCAATGATAATTGTAAAAAATGCAAATATATAGGACATTTTTGAGAGACACCACCAATGTCTGCTCTGAAACCTGCTGCCATTAAAACAATGCATAAAAATTCAATGTTTCAAATACAAGGTCAAAGATACAACTAAAAATCAGTGTCATTAATTCATAAATGATTTCTTGTGCATCACAAAGATTCGTATTGACAATTACCAGATGCCCCATGGTTATCGCTTAATACAATTTCTTGAAGTACTGTATCCTTCAAAACACTGGAAGTTATTCTGCTACATCATTAAAAAATTCTGTTGGGATAGTGATTTATATCATTCTTTCTATTCCATGAACCTAAAATAAAACTACACAATTTTTTTGGCTTGAAGTGTTAATAGTTTTGAGCTATTGAACAATGGATAAGGGTTCAACCACCTGAGGATGTACTGTGCAGCCATAATCTCCTTATTTTTATGAGTTAAACTGGCCACATCATAGCATGGCCAAAGGAATTCTGAACTGTTTAATTTCCATCACCTTACAGGCATGATATTATTGAAAAGAGAACATCAAATGTTATGATTTTATTCCCTCATCTCTTGAAAATTACAACTGTTTAAAATGAAAGAACTTTAGGTCAGTGTAGCCAACATACAATCCATCCCTGAAACAAGTAATTAAATGGGATAGGGAAAAAAGGAGTTGTTGGGGAAATAAACAAAAAGAAAGTTGTAAGGACTTTTGTCAATGAGATTCCTGAGAACGCACAAAATACTGATTTTGGTTGCAACCCCGTTCTATAAACCTAAAATGACCAAGTGGGACTGAACATGATGTTGATGATTGATGGAGTATGCCAGTTACTTCTCAGCACACCCATCAGTTTAGATGCTCCGAATCTATAGTCCTGCTCTCCTAGTAATGTAAGGAAGGATAGGGACTATGTCTTTATAGGTTAAGCTTGTCACGTTGAGAGTTCAATCACGTTCTTTCCATGACTTGTTGAATAGGCTCTGAGAGCCGTTAAGGAGGAGGTCTTCTTAACATGCAGTGCCTTATTAAAATGGGCCTTTCTCAATTCTGATCAGTTCTAATCAGATCAATTCTAATCCTTGACATTCATACCCTTAATTTAGACATTAAGGATAATCTTTCTCTCCCCTCACTCACAATATGCTTTCATATTCTGCCCTGTCTCAATCTGATTTCCCGTCCTGCCTCATCTTGCTTTCTAATCCCAAATGCCCCAAGGCCCATGGGGACTAGTCACTCTGGGATCCGAGTCATCTGCTGCCATCCCACAACAACCGCTGCTGCTTCCTTTGGCAAAGAATAGGCTGGATGACCTGTCAGGGCCCTAGGATTCTGAAGGACAAATGCGTTTTCACCAATTCAAGCACTGGTCTTAGAATCATAGTTATTCAGCATGGAAACAAGCCCTTCAGCCCCCAACTGAAGAAGGGTCTCGACCTGAAACGTCACCCATTCCTTCTCTCCAGAAATGCTGCCCCTCCCGCTGAGTTACTCCAGCATTTTGTGTCTACCTTCAGTCCAACTCATCCATGCTGACCAAGATGCACCATCTAAGCTTGTCCCATATGACCGGGTTTGGCCCATATCCCTCTAACATTACTTACCCAAATGTCTTTAAAATGCTGTTAGCGGACCCGCCTCAACTACCTCCTCTCTTAGCTCGTTCCATATAACTATTACCCTCTGAGTAAAAAAGTTGCCCCTTAGGTTTGTATTAAATCTTCTCTTCTCACTTTAAACATATGTCCTCTTGTTTTTGATTCCCCTACTTTGACTTAAGGACTCAGCACATTCACCACTTCTATTCCCCATTTGTATAGGATAGGATTGCCAGTACCAGATTACAGATGGGTGATCATCCTAATTTTGAAAAGTGGAATGTTTTGCTTTACTAAAGTCTAATGCTTTTAGGTGAAACAGGAAAGGAAACGTTATTTATGTTTCCCCATTTCAGCCAAAAGCCCACTTGCACATGGTGGCTGGAATTCTTTGAGCAGCCAGTTTTCGTCCAAACTCTGTACTGCAGAGCTGGTTTAAATCAAAGGTAGACACAAAATGTTGGAGTAACTCAGCGGGACAGGCAACATCTCTGGAGAGACGGAATGGGTGATGTTTCAGGTCGAGACGCTTGTCTACCTTCATCCAAACTCTGTTTTGCAGTTGTGGGCATAGTATTTAGCTGCCTGAGTTCCTGGTGAGTTGTGATCCAAGACGTTGATGAAGAAAGATATGATGGTAGTAAAGATACTAATGTTAAACAGTGGTGGCCAGAGGGTTTCTTTTCTGAAATATTATTGCTTTACATTTGTGTGACACAAATGTTACAGTCGAAATGTGGATGTTATTCAAATCTTGTGGGAAGAGAGTACAGACTTCACTGTTTCTGATTATCTGAAAAACTGCAAGGGGACAGAACTCTGATGGACAGAATGTCTTTGAGGAAGCTTGTGAAAATGACTGGCCTCACACGGGATCAAAGGGCGTGTTCCTGTGCTGTGCCGCTCAATGTTCACACCACAGCCTTAATGACTGACTCCAATATTGTCCTAGAAACATAGAAAATAGGTGCTGGGGTAGGCCACTCGGCCCTTTAATATGATCATGACGGATCATCCAAAAACAGTATCCCGTTCATACTTTCTCCCCATGTCCCTTGTTTCTGTTAACCCTAAGTGCTCTCTTGAAAACTCTCTCTTGAAAACATCCAGTGAATTGGCCTCCACTGTTTTTTGAGGCGGAGAATTCCACAGTTTCACATCTGAGCCTGAGACAGTTAACTTCCAATAAAAAAGTATTTTATGTTAGGAATAATCCACCCTCTGAAGAAATGTTCCTTTGTTGTATTTCTATTGCCTTCAGTTTTACTTGGGTTCATGGTGTTGCATTGCTCTTGAGGGCAATCACGAGCCCCATCTTCACATCCATCTACTTGATTCTCATGCCTGGGCCAAGGCTATTAATGAGAGTGTCAGCCGACTGGCCCAGGCAGGATCTTAACAGTGCACTGCTGAATACTTCATTGGTGAGGAAGTGTAGATTGACAATCCTGTTTTTCTCCTTTACCTGATGATTGAGAGGAAGCTAATAGTGTGGTAATTAGACAGATTAGGTTTGTGCGGCTTTTTCTGGACAGGACATAATTGGGTAATTTTCCACATTGTCTGTTGGCAGTGTTGTAACTGTTTTAAAAAAAAACCCACTCCAACCTGCTTCCTGAGCACAGAGAAATTTGCAAAGGAAAATCTGCGTTTCTTGTGAAGAGTGGGATTCTGATATAAATATGTTAATCCTACCTATCGAAAATTGGGAAACCTTAACCATAATGCATGCTGTAAAAATGGCAGCAAAGAGGAAAACAATCTAATTGGGGTCACATTCTTTTTAGTGTGTAGAGGTGGAGGTCTTAGAATCAATTCCCAGAGATGTGTAATGGAGCATTCATAAATGCTGAAGGAATATTTTTATTGGTTGCTTCTGAAATGCAACATAAATAGGCAATAATTGCTGGTCTTATTTGTGACACAAACATCTCAGGAAAAACATGTATTTTCAAAAGAAACTTTCGAGCAAATGTATTAATTATTTTAGCATTATTAAATCTGTGATGAATTGGTAGTTAATATGGTATATGCCCTTAGAGAAAATATAATCAACTCTTAAAAGACAATTACAACTGATAAATCTGACAATTATAGCTGTTACCAGCATTGCTCTTTATATTAATAAACATTTTCACAGCTGCACCACCACTAAACGTTGCCTTGAAATATTTTCATGCATAAATAAACCTCAAAACAGTCAATTATTTCACCTACCTTGCAGGAAAAACTTCTGTATAGTATAACTGATTTGAGAAATGTGATTATAATGAAACCTTAGAATGTCAGTGTAGGATAAGGATGCAAATACAAGGTTAATGCAGTTGGAATTGCTGGAGCACAAACATTAGCATATAATAGTATAACGAAAAGGAAGGCATGTATTTCTAAAGCTCTCTCAAGGTGTTGCATTTTGCAGCCAATGGTTTGCTCTTTCAGCGCAGGCACTGTTAACACTTTGGAAATAACTTCCTTTCCCATGTTAGTTAAGGATATTGCTTAGAGTCACCACCATAAACAAGAAAGCATGTTGTTTGTACAATATTGCTTGATATGTTACTAAACAGCCTTTTTTTTACACCACGAATAGCAGGGTACTGTTGAAGAGCAGAGGGATCTAGGAGTTGAGGTACATAGTTCCTTGAAAGTGGCATCACAAGTAGATAAAGTCAACAGGGTTTTCAATACATTGACCTTCATCAGTCAGAGTGCTGAGTATAGAAGTTGAGATTTCATATTACAGTTGTACAAAACATTCGTGAGACCACATTTAGAGCATTGTGTTCAGGTTAGATCAGTCACCCTGTTAGAGAAAAGATGCTGATAAGCTGGAAAGGATGCAGAAAAGATTTACGATGATTTTGCCAGGACACAAGGGCCTGGGCTATAGGGAGAGGTTGAGCAGGCTTGAACTTTATTACATGGAGCACAGGAGAATGAGGGTGATCTTATAGAGATGTATAAGATCATGAGAGGAGTAGATAGGGTAAATGCACAGAGCCATTTACTCAGAGTAGGGGAAACGACAACCAGAGGAAATAGGTTTAAAGTGAGAGGAGGAAAGATTTAATAGGAGCTATCAATATTTCAAAGACGTTTCCTCAATTATGGCCTGATAATGGCAAAAAAACATACTTAAATTTTGGAAAAATGCATCTACCCCAACTCTTAAAATGTGGATCACAAGCATGTCCGAGACGCTACATCTTGAAGATATGAGACTCGTCTTAGCAGGAAAATCAGAGCAATTTTTAAAGATGTGGTCTTTAATTGATTCATTACAAGCATAGCATGGTGCAACACAACTTCGGAATTAAACCGATTTACGGACCGGGTGATGGGGGTGGTGAGTAATATAGCAGGTATATCAACACATTTTGGTCTTTTTTTTAAATTTATTTAATTTTTTAATTTTTTCGTTTTTGTCTTTTTATTTTTGTTTTAAGTTTTAGTTTATTCACTCTGTGACTACACTCTTTGGTAATTTAGGGGTTTACACATTCACTAGCTCTTTCACTTTCTCTCTTTCTTGCTCTTTTTCTACATGTTTGTCAACATTTTAATGGAAGATGTACAATAAATGTATGTTGTCATATTCTACACGGCTTCTAATAAAAATATTATTAAAAAAAAAAAAAAAAGTGAGAGGAGGAAAGATTTAATCGGAACCTGAGGGCCAACTCTTTTACACAAAGGGTGGTAGGTATTATGGAATGAGCTGAAGGAGAAGGTAGTTGAGGCAGGTACTATCACAACATTTAAGAAACATTTAGACGGGTACACGTATAGGTCAGGTTTAGAGGGATATGGGCCAAATGCAGGCAGGTGGGACGAGTGTGGATGGGGAATTTTGGTTGCCATAGGCAAGGTAGGCCGAAAGGCCTGTTTCCATGCTATATGGCTCTGTCTAAATATCAGACTCCTACATTTTCCCTCATTTGAAATTATATTTTCATATGTGCTCTTCTCAGGTAACGTTTTATTTTGTGATATTCTCTTTATTAATATTTGTACCATTCTTCAGTGGGATCCAATGTACAAATTACAACGCACCACTGATAA
The DNA here is from genome assembly GCF_028641065.1 of Leucoraja erinaceus. NCBI lineage: Eukaryota > Metazoa > Chordata > Chondrichthyes > Rajiformes > Rajidae > Leucoraja > Leucoraja erinaceus. The sequence continues at coordinate 23,919,996 of NC_073391.1, read as the reverse complement.
CATCAATAGTCTATTTAGGAATCACGAATGAGTGATCCAGTGTGGAATAGACCAAGCCTTGCCTGATTACAAGGAGAAATTGGAATGGTCAAGTTTGCTTGTTGGTGGTGGGGAAAAGATGGGGAACATGGATCACAATTATAACATTTTATTGGAAATGTTCTTATTATAAATAGTCAGTGCAGATGTTCCTATGTTAGTTTGTATTAGTTGTAGGAAGACGGGAATTCTCTGTGTATTTTCTTGAGAGTCTTCCACTCTAAATAGTCATACACACAAAATTCCTAAAATTACATTGCTTCGAAATGAATGTTGTTATGCTTTGAAATGTAGGCCCTGTAGGACACAAAGCTTTACCTGATTACTGGCATTAATTGTTTGCTATTTATCCTCATTGAGACATTTTGCCCGTATCTCTTTTTATTGCAAGAGGAGAGAGAGAAGGGGAGAGAGTGAGAGGGGGGTTGTGAGGAGAGAGAGTGCATCCTGTAGGACAACCGGTGGCTGCTGGAAGTAAGTACCAAGCACTGGGTAGAAACGGTGGAAGATAGTGGCCTTCAAATGAGGGTGGTTGGAGAAAGCATCCTGCTTGCCTGCTAGATTTTCACTTACTGTAACTGCAGGAAATGTTCCTACCCTTGGAGGGGGGACCCCCTTCTTCCACACCCTCTCCCAACTCGGTTGCTCCACTCCCTCACCGGGTACCCCCAAGGCCAGTGATCAGTGATTGCACAGCCTCCCCCCTTTCAAAAACAGACACCCCCCCCACCAGTCGCTACGCTCCCTCGGGCCGGGTCTCTCGCAATTTCTCACTCCCAACTCTCACCCAATGTTGGCAGCCCTGTAATTGTCTATTGTAAATGACCTCTGATGTAGTTGGTGGTAGGAAGAAACCAAAGGGGTAGTTGATGGGAATGCGAGAAAGATTAGTTTACATGGAAATAAGTGGGAAAAGTAGGTGTGGTGGGAATGAGAGCCAGCATAGCCTCCTTCTACATCAAAAGAAAATAATCTATATTTAGATAACTTGGCGCCCAGAAATTCACTGTCATAACAAATTTAAAGAAATAATTGTGGCAGAACACATGCAAATATATCCATATACATTTTCAGCACAGAATCTTCCATTCTACATACAAGGAATTAAAAAAATGTCAACAACATTCTTAGTTTACTTACTCCTAAACTAATCATTTTTTTTTATTGAACTCCAGCATGGATTTCACATTGCTTTTGAAGATGCTCATTCAAAATTCTTATGAATGTTGTCATGTTAATATCCATTGTTTCTCCATGAATGTGCCCTCTACATTTTATTTTATGTTAATGTTCTATTTTCTATTTAATGTTAATGCTATTTTGTCTTTTAATTTGCTTCTCACAAGGCCTTATCAATAGCACATGCATTGCTTTCTGTCAGTTTATGTAAACTTAACCGGGAGGTTGATAAGTTACAGAACATGTCTGGTTGCTTGCTGCCTCAAGTCACATCACTGCTATTACATTTGTATTATATTCCACATTTGGCTGTGCTAGGTGAGACTTGAACTCACTTCTCTGAGCTCCACTGAGCCATTCACAGATGTCATGAAGACAAATCAAAAATGCATAATTAGATTTATATTTTGTGGTTGCCTCTTAAATATATAAAGTGTATTTTCAAATGTATAAATGACGAATGAGAGAGTTCTTCAAATGAATAACTAGATAAGTATCACCATGCTGATTTTCATTAAAGAATGCAAGGCTGGAGCAATGGAAGGATGTCTGATTCTGATTTTGATTTTATTGTAGCCCAATTATCAAAATTTTACAGATTGATGATTTATTAATAAAACATTTATTGCATTAGGAACAGCTGCAGTGATATTAGCTTATTCAAATACTTTAATTAGTAATTCAGTCACTCAGATTAAAATATAATTTGCACTCTGATACTGATGAAAATGTGGAACCGCAGACTTCTCCCACAGATAGGAGGTACCTGGCCAGAACTAATTTGTGATCCCAGCTACAAAGACAGATGCGTACAGCAATTCGTTCTTTCCACTGAACGCAACAATTAAAGCATGGAATAATCTCCACCAAACTATAGTTACCCAACCAGATGCAACTACATTTAAAGTAGCACTTTCTTCCCAATAACCCTTTCTGGCTTAATCCCTCCCTTCACCACCTCCAGTTTAAATTCCAGTTGGAATATTTTGGAGGACCAAGTAACCAAGAACCAACCAAGAACCAAGTAGGTAGGTAAGTGGGTCATTTGTGAGGTGTAGGACACCTTTTGCTGTTTACATTGAACTTCCGGTGCTTAGACCCGAGGTTCTCAATACAATCCCGAACACTCCTCCACTTTGAACATTTACAGACCAGGGATTCCCAGGAGTCAGAAAGGGTGTACCATTCTTTCAAGGAGGCTTTGCGCACATCCTTGTATCTTTTCCTCTGTCCATCTGGTAATCACAGTCTGTAACCAACCTTGGAACAGCTTGGTCTATGATACTGGCATCGAGCAAACAGTGAGATCTGTTCAAATGAGTCGATTTAAGTGTTATTAGGGTTTCAGCGCTAATAATTGAATGGGGAGGACACAGATCCTTCCAGTAAGTTTGGAGCATTTTGTAGAGGCAAGTTGGCAGATTCCTTCCAACACTTTGGCCATGGTGAATTTCATCATTGGTACCTGGTTTTGCTGAAAAGTGGCCTTTATTTTCCAGGATCTTGCCATGAACATTTGGTATTGGAGGACAATGTTTGACATCAGTGGTGGATTGTTACAGGATATTTATCTTGTAGAAGTTTAACTGGGAGGTTATTAATGTGTCATCAATGGTTTGGAGCTTGGCCTAAAGAGGAGGTGCACATACAAGCAGCATCTTTCTTGACTACTGACGTTTGGTTCACATCGCCTTGGGAATACAGTCGCCAATAAATTGAAGAATTTCCTGTGAGTTCTGAAGCTTTTCTCCATTCCTGCAAAATCGAGGTGAAATGCAGCAATGCGATGAGAAAGAGTGAACAAAATTGTTGGAGCAATGCCAGAGCTTTGCTTGATACACATCTTTTAGAGATTGGTTATTTTGTAAAATCCATTGGTGGGAGTTATGGTCATTCATTATTGGCAAGAAGATTTTATGATACAATATTTTTTAAAACCCTAAAGCATAATACAGTTGGAACAATTAACAAATGGATTTCTGCTAAAAGACGAGGTATTGTGAAGATAAAAGGCAATTTTGTCTCTCTAAATTGTGTTGCTTCATTCTTCCTTCAAATCCCCACACTAAGCCTGTTCAAAATCATGTGTTGATCAAGGTCTTAAAGAAAGCAAGGGGAAGATTAACAGGTGTAACATTATGGACAAAGACATTCAGTTGCTTGAAGTGATCAAATATGATGGAATTCTTGTTTCTGGAGTTTAGAAGAGCAAGAGGATATTTTTGCTGAAGTGTTCAAATTTCAAAGGATATCCATATGAGGAATTAAGGACAAATCTTTTTTGTTGACAGAGATGGGCTTACGTTTATGATAATTGGTGAAACAATTGGACAGAGGTGAGACTTTTGTTTCCAGGTTTTGATGATCTGAACGAGGAAAGCTCGGTGGAATCGATCGCTGGTTACATTCAAAGGAAAATGATAAAGGCCTGGGTAAAAAACTGCAAGGTTGTTGGTAAACGGAAGGGGAATGGGACAAGGCACAAAAAGCTGGAGTAACTCAGCAGGACAGGTCGCATCTCTAGAGAGTAGGAATGGGTAACCATTCACGTTGAGACCGTTTTTCAGAATGAGAGTCAGGGGAGAGGGAATCTAGTGATATGGAAAGGTGAGGTGTGAAAAGATAGATCAAAGCATACGACGATCAAAGACATGTAGAATGGTTCATTGTTGGTTGAGGGGAAGGTGGAAGCAAGGCATACAAACAATAAAATTAATCAAGAGGACAGTGAAACTATACGGAGAACTACGGTGGGGGGGCGTCGGAGGGAGAGGGAGAGCAATGGTTATTTAAAGTTAGAGAAATTAATATTCATACTGTTAGGTTGTCATTTGCCCATGCAAAATATGAGGTGTAGTTTCTCCAACTTGCGTTTGGCCTCACACTTGACAGTGGAGGAGGCCCAGGACAGAAAGGTCAGTGTGGGAATGGGAGGGGTAGTCAAAATGTTTAGCAATGGGAAGATCGTGCAGACTGAGTGAAGGTGCTCCACAAAATGATTGCTGTTCGTGCTTGGTTTCACCGATATATAGGAGTCCACACCTGGAACAGCGGGTATAATAGATGAGGCAGGAGGAGGTGCAAGTGAACCTCTGCCTCACCTGAAAGGATTGTTGGGTCCTTGTACGGAGTTAAGGGAGGAGATATAGGACAGGCATTGCATTTCCTGCAAATGGGACTAAATGGATTCCTTTTTCAAGTTATGAAATTATAAATACCCCAGTTACTAGAAATAGAAATAACGTTTTTACAAAAGGTCTTTGACCTGTGGTGCTTATTCTTGCTTTTTGTTTCAAGATGCGGCCTGACCAGCTGAGTATTTCCAGCATTTTCTGTTTTTCTTTAGCTTTTTCAAGAAATTGACACAGGCATTATGGTCTAATGTGTCCTTTGCTGCTGTGAGATTTCACAGTTCTTGGTTGAATATTTCAGGGACACCCCATGACTTTCCTAACATAGAATCTTACAGGGTGGAAACAAGCCCTTTAGCCCAACTTGCCCACACCAGCCACAATGTCCCACTTACACTAGTCCCACCTGCCTACATTTGGCCCATATCCCTCCAAACGTGTCCGATCCATGTACCTGTTTAAATGTTGCGATAGTACCTGCCTCAACTACCTCATCCGGAAGTTTGTTCCATACACTCATCAACCTTTGTGTGAAAAGGTTACCCCTCAGGTTCCTATTAAATCTTTCCCCCTCACCCCCGGAAAGTGCCTGGTATATACCTGGTCGTGTTCTGAAAACCTGTGCGGACCAACTGGCTGGAGTTTTTACGGACATTTTCAACCTCTCCTTCTGAGGTCTGAGGTTCCCACCTGCTTTAAAAGGGCATCAATAATACAGGTGCCCAAGAAGAGCAAGATGACGTGCCTCAATGACTATCGACCGGTGGCACTAACGTCTGTGGTGATGAAGTGCTTTGAGAGGATGATCATGGCGCAAGTCAACTCATACCTTGACAAAAACCTGGACCCACTGCAGTTCACTTACCGCCACAACAGATCAACGGTGGATGCAATCTCACTGGCTCTCTACTCCGCTCTGGACCACTTGGACAACAAAAACTCATATGTCAGGCTGTTATTCATTGACTACAGCTCGGCATTTAATACAATCATCCCCTCCAAGCTGGTTACCAAGCTCTCAGAACTGGGTCTCTGCGCATCCCTCTGCAATTGGATCCTCGACTTCCTCATTCACAGACCACATTCTGTTCGTATTGGTGGAAATGTGTCAGCCCCGATAACATTCAGCACGGGAGCACCTCAAGGCTGCGTGCTCAGCCCCCTGCTGTACTTAGTCTATTCTCAAGACTGCGTAGCCAGTCACACAGTGCGAACTCCATCATCAAGTTCGCCGACGACACCTCTGCTGTGGGACATATCACTGATGGAGACAAGTCAGAGTATAGAAGTGAGATCGACCGACTGACCAAATGGTACCAGCACAATAACCTGGCTCTCAACACCAGCAAAACCAAGGAACTGATTGTGGACTTTAGAAGGGGTAGGATGGGCCCCACAGTCCCGTTTATATCAACGGGTCAATGGTGGAGAGGGTCAAGAGCTTCAAATCCTGGGCGTGCATATTTCCAAAGATCTCTCCTGGTCTAAGAAATCTGATGCAAGTATAAAGAAAGCACATTAGCACCTCTACTTCCTGAGAAGATTACGGAGAGTCGGTATGTCAAGGAGGAATCTCTCAAACTTCTACAGGTGCACAGTAGAGAGCATGCTGACCAGTTGCATCGTGGCTTGGTTCGGCAACTTGTGCGCCCAGGAGCGGAAAATACTGCAAAAAGTTGTAAACACTGCCCAGTCCATCATCGGCTCTGACCTCCCTACCATCGAGGGGATCTACCACAGTTGCTGCCTCAAAATGGCTGGCAGCATCATCAAGGACCCACACCATCCTGGCCACACACCCATCTCTCCGCTGCGTTCAGGTAGAAGGTACAGGAGCCTGAAATCTGCAGCATCCAGGTTCAGGAATAGGTTTCTTCCCCACAGCCATCAGACTATTAAACACAACTCAAACAAATTCTCAACAAGGATGTGTTCTCAGTCCCCTACTATCCTTTTTTAATTCACGACTGTATGGCAAATATGTATATCTACAAGTTTGCAGAAGATGCCACCATGGTGGCCGAATCACAAAATGACCAGTCGGCGCAGAAGAAGGAAATAGAGAATTTAGTGATGTTGTTACAGAACAATAATATTTCCCTTAACATCAACAAATGAAGGAGCTAGTTATTGACTTCAAGAAACATATTGGAACACTTGTCCCAATCAGCATCAATGATGCAGATGTGGAAATGATTGAGAGATTCAAAGTCCTTGGCATTAATATTACCGATGATTTGTCGTGAACCAATCACATTGATACAACAGCCAAGAAGGCACACTAATGCCTCTACTTCCTCACGAAACTAACAAAATGCACATGACTTTAGTGATACTTACAAACTTCTACAATTGAACTATAGAAAGCATGCAGTTGGGTTGCATCACAGCTGGGTTTGGAAACAAAATCCTGCACTGTTTATCTGCCCTCTTGCTCTATCTATTGTACTTAAGTTTATCTTCATTGTATTTATGTATGGTATATCGGATCTGTATTAATAGAAAACAAAGCAAATCTCTTCACTGTACATGTGACAATAATAAAATTAAATTTAAATCAAATTGTTGCTGTACAAAGGAATCTGTAAGTCCTATTGCAAGAAACAGAAAATGTAAAACTGTAGGTGGAGCTAATAATTAGAAAGGCTAATGGAATATTTGCTTTTATGTCAAGACATATGGAAGTTTACAGTGAGGTGGTGATACCGTGCATTGAATACTCCATCAGTTTTGGTCACTAAATTATGGAACAATATGCTTAGGTTGGAGCAGTACAGAGGTGATTCACCAGGTTGATTACCGTGATGAAGAGGTTGATATGTGGAGAGATGTTAACCAGGTTGGGCCCATGATCACAGGTATCTAGGAGATGAGAGGTGACCGTATTGAAACACAAAAGCTTCAAAAGGGTGTATCTCTCGAATTTGATTATCTATAACTAGTGACATAGTCTTAGAAATATGGGTCGCCAATTTAAGATGGACAATGAGGAGGAATTTCTTCCCCCCACCCCCGGTGGCTCATGAATCCTTGGAATTCTACATTCCAGAGCTGTGGAGGCAGAGCCATTGAATATATTCACGGCAGCAATTGATGTACATTTGAATTACAACGGAGTTGATATACGGCAGAGAGCACTGAAGTGCTTTTGAGACCAATATTGAATCAGCCATGGACTTATTGAATGATACAGCAGGCTCAGGAGACTAACTGGCCTCCTTCTGCTCCCGTTTCTTAATGTTCCAAGTGGAAAGGCTTGGCCACTGCAGGTTTGAATGTTGAATAACAATAATGTAAGTGCATGCCCTGGAGAATAATATTTCTAGCTCTTTTGCTGCAGATTTATGGAGAGGAGAGAGATGGTAGAGAGGGGTCGAATTTTAGCACGTAATAACATCTGCTTTGGAAGTGAATGAGGGTAATCAATTTTCAATTATTTTTCTCTGAAATTAAGTCCCAGTTTGCTTTGCTTATTAAATTAAGCTGCAAGTCCAGTTTTAGTGATTTGTGCATCGGGTTTCAGTTATTTCTGCATCTGTTGATAGTGCTTTTTAACAAGCTTAGTGCTCAAATCAATCTTTGCCTATTGTATAATCATGGACATTATTTACTTGAGAAATGCAGACAAGGATCAAAATGAAGGCAGCATATGAAAGAATCACCCAAAACACACCGGCAAAATCTGATAATTCAGCAACAAGGCTTCAGGAACGTGCAACTGAATGTAATCAAGCAAGGAACTTACAAATAGGTAATTACACATCTGCTATATTTATGCCTGTTGCATATTGGGAGTAGAAGTAAAATTAATTTATGTTTTGAATCCTTGTAACAAACAAAAATCAGCAAATTAATTTCAATAAATTTGAACAAATCTTCTAAATCTAATCTCAAATACCTGGGTCTTGCAAAGCTTTTGAAATTTTGTAACTGCAAATTTCTCAGCTGATTAGCTGCCAACCCATCTGGTTTACACGAGATAATCAGAGTAACATCTCTCCACACATCAACCTATTCGTCACATATTCAGAGTAAAAATCACCTCTTTAATTAATTTGCCATTTGCTGTAATACATTTTAAACATTTTTCCAATCCAGTTGGGATTTTTTTTTTTTGGGGGGGGGGGGGGGGGGGGGGGAAGGTAAGTCTAAATGACAAAAGATGTCTTTCCCAAATGCAAAGATGCAAAAGTTACAAGTTATAGCTAATTACATTAGAGCGATTTAGCATTCACTATAGCCAGCAAAGCAATATAGATGAGGGAAAACATGATGTGCCCTGCACAAACACACCAGGTAAAGGGCCTGCCCCACTTTCCCGAGTTGAAAGGACCTTAAAAAAATAAATCAAGATTTTTGTGACCTACAAACTCCTCCTCCAGACTTTCATTTTACTCGTGGACTTTTTTGTCATGCTGGAAAAAACGTCCCGACTTACCTGATGCCCCGAGTACCTACGGCTGACATAACGAGTCGCTACGATATATCTACAGACTCCTACGGACTCGCTGCGGACATTCTCTGAGTTTGAATCAAGGGGAAAACTCGGGAGAATTCGTGAGTAATCGGGAAAGTAGGACAGGCTCTTAATGTTGATGTCCCAGTCCACCACAGCTGAGCATGTTTGAAGGTGCAGTTCTTTGATGGATATATATATATATATATGAGCTGGAAAAAAAAGACCCAAAGTGTTGGAGTAACTCAGAAGGTCAGGCAAAGAAGGTTCCTAACCCAGAATGTTACCTATCCATTTCTCCAGAGATGTTGCCTGACCCTCTGAGTTACTCCAGTACTTTTTTTTTGCAAATGAGCAACTGCAGTTCTTCATTGCAATATAAGTTCAAGTTTGTTACATTTATTGTCACATGAGCTGAAGATCTGTTTTCTCTGCATCCACACTCACTATCATATCGATTCTACAATTCTAACCACAGAAAAATAATACTTTCTATACTTTCTATAATGGTTCTTTTTTCCCTTTTTCTAGTCTAATACTAGTTTAAAAACCTAATTGCTTAGTAGAGTTGATCTTTGGCTGTTTTGGTAGCTTCTCCTGGTAACCAGGCCAATATTCCTCCCTTGACTAATGCCAGCCAAAACGCATTATGCAATTGTTTTACTAATTGTTGTTGTCAGAGTCCCATTGTCTACATAATAGTTACAACGATTGTTAAATTAATTGTAACTACATTTAAATGTAATTCATTTTGTGGGAGACTTCAAGGTGTAAGAGCATCATACAAATGCAAATTTTGCATGTAAGGATCACAGCTGTTTTGTATTCTTCTTTGATGCACTTAGAACCATACCAGCAAAGTCCAGCAACTTGCCCCCAGAAAGGTTGAAATAACTCTATTTTAATTAACTTGTTTAAGCTGCAATCTTTCTCCATGAAGCAGGAACCAAATTTAAACATCATCAATTTTTTTATTGCATTAATTAGCCTGGCATTCGGTGATTGGGCAGTTTTATTTTCAGCTTTGTGTTTTGTAATTACTTAATTTGGCTCTAAAAGGACCATTAAACAACTTGCCTGTTCATTATCTTTTTGGCATGAGTGGCTTTAAACAAAAGCTCTTCAAAATTATCCCGTGTATAACACTAGAAAAGCATTCAAATAAATATCTGCACATTATGTGACAAATTTACGTAGGGATAGAACTGTTAAAAACGATTTAAATCTAATTTACAAATGTCCTTGATTCTCTAAATGCCACCTGTGCAAAACATCCTTCGTGACTTCATGGCATGAATAGTTACCTTTGGTTGCATTGCAGCCCGCGTCTTCTCAAGAAAGAAGAAATACCTCATTAATAATCTGGTGGAGTAAACGTCCTGCATTAAAATTATTAAAACAGTTAAACTAGCACAGATATGGCGAGAAACGATACACTAGAGCAGGGGTCTCCAAACTATGGCTCGCGAGCCATATCCGGCCCGCCATGAGATTTTAGCCGGCCCGCGGCAAGCTCTGAGCTCCGAGCTCCCCCAGGCCCTAACGTCCGGCGACTCAGAGAATTTGTAGCATGTTTGCAGCATTTGCTCTCCACACAACAGATTTGTTTTCTTCGGAAACGATCTTTGGAAGAATGGGTTCAAACCGAATTCCCGATTCCTGGTGCTCCGGCTCTGTCTCTCTCCTGTAGAATATGTAGATTATTCCTTGTTTCGGTCGCCGCCAGACCCTTCTCTCACCTCTTTCTCAGGTACATCATGGCTGTATCGGTGCTGCTTCCTGCTCTCGTTCACCGCTTTAACGCTTCATCTCCCTCACTACCAGTTTCCAACCAGCTCCCACTTTCCTCTGCTCGAGCCCCGACTTTTCCTTTCGCTTTCTTGCCGTCTCTATCTCCGATTAAGAGACAACGCGAGTGACGAAAGTCCATTCCAAACCCACGGACGCCATCGGCTACCTTGTCTATCCACTACCCCTGTTTGTGCATCAAAACCGGAATATTCCCTCCAAGATAGAGTCCGTATAGCAAAACTGACATTTCTTTCCTTCTGCAGTTGTACAGAGCCCTAGTGAGACCACACCTGGAGTATTGTGTGCAGCTTTGGTCTCCAAATTTGAGGAAGGACATTTGTGTTATTGAGGGAGTGCAGCGTAGGTTCATGAGGTTAATTCCTGGGATGGCGGGGCTGTCGTATGTTGAAAGAATGGAGCGGCTGGGATGATGTACTCTGGAATTTAGAATAATGAGAGGGGACCTTTATTGAAACATATAAGATTATTAAGGGATTGGACATGCTAGAGGCAGAAAACGTATTCCCGATGTTGGGGGAGTCCAGAACCAGGAACCACAATAAGTGTATCTATTGTCTATTGTCCTTATTTTATCATACGGCCCACAAAAATGTGCCAAATATATAATGTGGTCCTCATGCTGAAAAGTTTGGAGGCCCCTGCAGTAAAGCAATGTCATTCCTGATTGTCTTAAGTAGTTTGCCTTTTCAACTGTATGTGCGAAGGAAGTGCTCCATAAAAAGTTGAAACAATCTGAAGAGGGGTCCCGAACCAAAACATCACCTATTCATGTTCTCCAGGGATGTTGTCTGTCCTGCTGAGTTATTCCAGCATTATGTATCTATCTCCCAAAAAATGTTGTGAGGTTTGGGGTCAGCAGTTTGGTACAGATAATAACTGCTAAGTTTGCAGGGTGTTTAAACACTTTCCATGTTGAATTAGAGTTGCATTGGAACTAGATTGACCAAGGGCAATAGGTTACCTGCATTAATCAGTGATTCAATGAGAACCACTGGTTTAATATAATAGTGCCAACTAATGGAGGTAAATAGGGAACCTAACTCGCAAATCACAAGTCCAAAAGAAACCAAATGAATGAATGACTAGGTTATATATTTTCTAACAGCTATTGTGAAAAGTGTTTAATAATCACAACGATATTCTCGATTTTCCTATTTCTTTATTTTCGCCTGCATTTCACGACAACAGTCAAATGATGGTCCTTTAGACTACAACTATTTTTAATAGTGCCAGAAAATTGACCTGACACAGCAGATGATGGCTTGTTTTAACGTCGCACCTGAAAGATGGAACTATGACAGACATTTTGTCACCTATGATGGCTCAAGTTTTCATCGCATGGGAAAATTATAGGCTTTCTATTGACAATTCAAAACAAAAAGCTCTTGAAAGGATTGCATCCGATGTCAGCAACACCAAGTATAATAGCAAGCTGTCCCATTGAGTGGAAGCATAATTACTCCATTACTTTAAAGTATCTGAAAATCATCTCATGTCACCTCTTGACATTTTCTTCCCCTAATTGCTAGTCACAGCACAATTCCAACAAATTACTTTGACTTTGCCTCACAGCAAGAAGATTACAGAAATGGAACTAAAATATTTTGGGGAATTTTATTGCTTCTGGAAGAAACGACAGTGGGTAAATTATTTTCTTGCCTCTTCAGAAAACTATGAATTAACCTATTGTAATATTTTTCCGTGTATGTTTGTGACTAATCCCTGATAAAATATACAGAAAGGCCAAGAGAGAGAAGAATTAATCAAACTATGCAAGAATTGGCAACCAAGCATAAGAAATTTACATTATTTAAATTAAGAAAATGCAGGGCTTAGAAAGAAGTCTTGTCCAAGGTATTGGAAAATAATCCTAGCTCGCTGATTCATTATCATTCTTTCTATGCACATTGGTTGCTAAATTTCTCAGTACTGGGCTAAAATTAATCTTACTACAGTATTTTTTATTTTAAGCTGAAGCATTTTGATTCTCTAACGTTTTATTTCACTGTCAAATTTTAAAGTTTAGTTTCTGTCAGATAAAGGTCCATTTTTACTAAGGGCATGTTTTGGACAACTGGCTAAACAAGTGAGTAAGTGACTCAGAGCACAACATTTTGGACAGGTCTACTCTAATTCCAACCCGTACTTCTAAACTGACCATCTGGTTTCATATTAAGTTGCTGACATAGTAGAAAACATTCAGGTCACTATTTCTGTCAAATAAACAGATGTGCATTTAAAATGTAAATGTGCAGGTTGCAAGTTTTATTTGTTGAATTCTCTGTTCCATGGTGAAGGAAGCGACCATTGAAAACTAAATCATGGTCATGTATCAAAATTCTTTCAAGGCACATTAGTACTCCTCCCAGAAGTCAAGATGACCAGCGAGCAGTGAAGAGTCAGACCACCCAGCATTATGAAGGACGAGGAAGCCGATGTAGCAGATTTACAACCAATTAAGGAGGAAGAGGGATTATAGGGCAGGACAAGGATTGAGGATATAGTTGGCAGATGGAAGCAATAGTATTGATGGGAGACAATTGTCACTGGGCCACAGATCAGGTATTGAGTTGGGGAGATAGTCAGCTGATCAGAGGTTTGAGGGTTGAATACTTAGCTCGGGGCGTCAACTTGCCAAGGCTCAGAGAGTGGGCATGAAGAATGATCTTATTGCATTAATCATGATGGGTTCACAAGGTTGACAAATAGTTCAAGTGTCTAGTTGAAATTCATTATTGGCTTGAGTTGACCAAGGAATGATTGGTTGTAAATCCCATTTACTCTGCTGAATTGATCTTCAATTACACAAAGCTGAAAATCCAGTGTTATAGGACCAAATTTCCAAGGAAATATTATTAACCATTAGATACTACTGAGAAAATGAATAGGTGACGTTTTGGGTCGAGAACCTTCTTCAGCCTCAACCCGAAACGTCACCTATTCCTTTTCTCCAGGGATGCAGTCTGACCTGCAGAATTACTTTAGCTTTTTGTGTCTATCTTTGTTTTAAACCAGCATCTGCAGTTCCTTCCTGCAGATATTACACTGATCCTGTTATCAAGAGGGGAATGCTATTTCCAAGCATACCACACTAAGTTCTGAGCCCTCTGCAGGGACTGGGATATATTCCCTAAATGTAGGAAAATATTTCCACAGTTTCACGTGGCAGGCAGCAGCAGAACCACTTTGCCTGGCTCAAGAAAAATATATTGTGTTCATCCAGGTACTAGTTGACCTCTCCAATCTAAACATATAACCATATAATAATTACAGCACGGAAACAGGCCATCGCGGCCCTACAAGTCCGTGCCGAACAATTATTTTCCCTTAGTCCCACCTGCCTGCACTCATACCACAACCCTCCATTGCCTTCTCATCCATATGCCTATCCAATTTATTTTTAAATGATACCAACGAACCTGCCTCCACCACTTCCACTGGAAGCTCATTCCACACCGCTACCACTCTCTGAGTAAAGAAGTTCCCCCTCATGTTACCCCTAAACTTCTGTCCCTTAATTCTGAAGTCATGTCCTCTTGTTTGAATCTTCCCTATTCTCAAAGGGAAAAGCTTGTCCACATCAACTCTGTCTATCCCTCTCATCATTTTAAAGACCTCTATCAAGTCCCTTGTTAATTACATATAATGAACTGCTGCAGATGCTGGTTTATACAAATAAAAGATACAAAGTATGGAGTGACTCAGAGGGTTAGGTAGCATCTCTTGAGAACATGGATACGGTCTGAACAGAAGGGTCTGAAGGCGGTCTCGACCCCTATCCATTTCTCCAGATTTGCTGCCCGACCCATCGAGTGACTCTTAGCACTTTAGTGTCTTTTTATAAAATGATATATAATTTTCAGATGCATCACAGTTCACAAGTTTAATGCAAGTGTCTTCAATGGTTATGTTGTAATCTTACTGCCCACCTTCTCCAAATTCTGGTGCTAAGGCACTTTACACGTCCTATTACTGGTTCATCACTTGTATGAGTATATTCTCTCGTGGGGTGGACCTTTTGCAATAATGATGAAATAATTTGAATTTTTTCTCCATTTTGTGTTAAAGGAGATTTCATGACAGATCAGCCAGCCAAAGTAGCTGACAGAAGAAATAAACAGAATACATAAAAATCCAATGGAGAAAAATATATCCAAGTAAGCTTATCATGGAAATGTAGTTATTTTTGAACTAATTAGTCTCCTTTTGGAATATTAGTTCATTTTACCAACGTAACTGGGAAGTAGGGATCAGTGTCTATATGATCAGTGTCCTGTGCACTCCCAATGTTGCATTAAAAATATATTGCTTGCATTTTTGTTGTCACTCCACAAGGGAATATCAGAGGCGAGGCCTTAATAGTTGACGACTCACCCATTTATAATTTACATTTGAGGCAGATGTCCCTAAAATAGTAGTTGGAAGCAATAAATAAAGGAGCCATGAAGGTGCAGTGGTTAAGTTCCAGGGCAAGTAGTGGAAGCTTGGACCCGCAATGCAAAGGCATGGATTCATATCCCACTAAGCCTGTTGAGGAATTTAAATTCAGTGAGAATCTGGAATTTGAAAACTATCCGAACTGCATCCGAGTAATGATGATTGCAAAACAAACTGTCAGTACATAAAAACCCAATTCATTCATTGATAATTTTCAGGGGAGGAAATCTGCCATCCTTGGCTGGCCTACCTGTGACTACATCCATCTAAATACCCTCTGAAATGGCTTGGTACACCACTTGTTGGACGGGGATTTGGAGACAGGCAGTAAAAGCTAGCCTTACCACCAATACCCAGATCCCAGAAAATGAATTAAAAAATAATAAGTAGTAGTGGGAGGGAAAGAGCATTGAAAAAAATAACCAGTCATTCTGGCGGGAATCAAATTTGCATGTTGATGGCATATTTAACATCTTCAATAAAAACAAGGTAATAAATATGAAAAACAAAGTACAGGTTAATGCCATTGCCCGAGTGACATTTCTTTGCCAATTGTGAGATTATTCATTTCAGAACAAATTAAATTGTAGTTTACTTGAAAAAACCCCACATATTTTAGTGTCACTATTAAAATTACAGTGTTGTAGAAAGTTGATAGAAGTGGACTGACAGGAACTATAATTGGTGAGAGGTCAGAAAACTGTGTCACAGTACATTGGCTGTGATATTCATGAAACAAATTAGCAGCGGGGAAATTCAAGTAGAAGCTGCCATGCCAAGTTGTACATGATAACATCCAGACAGCACAGAGAGCAAAAGAAACATTTAATTAAATATGGAAACCAATCATTGTCTTGCAATTCTTCTTTCAAGTCACAGTGATAAATTTCGAGTGGTGTTAGAATTTACCAACATTTCTCTTGAATAAAGCATAATCTTTTGTTGTTAAGACTATCTCCAGGGATAAAGATTTGGCAGAAGAAAAGGACTGCAAGGTCAAAGGGGCAGAATGATGCTTCAAGCTTCAATACTGAAACACTGAATCAATATAAACAATTAAACTATTGATGTGTTAATAGTAAATGCATTAAATATGTAAATTTATTTAGAAAGACTGAATCAGGATAATTACCTGACAGATTCATTTTTTGTGAATGATGTGGAATAATTAAAGAGCAGGATGTGGGACCTTACAAAAACAGCTGAACATGTGAAGGAATGTCACAGGGGGAACATCATTACTGAATAGTGAAAGGCCTAGAAAGAATGGATGTGAAGGGAATATTTCCACTAGTAGGAGAGTCTAGGACCAGAGGGGACAGCTTCAGAATAGGACTTTCAGGAAGAGAGGTGGAGGAATTTCTCTGACCGGGGAGGGTGGTGAATTTGTGGAATTCATGATTTTGTACATTCCTAAAAGATCACCCCTCATCCTCCTGCGCTCCAAGGAATCGAGTCCTAGCTTGCTTATCTGCTCCCTATATCTCAGGTCCTCGAGTCCTGGCACCATCGTCGTAAATCTTCTCTGCACCCTTTCCAGCTTCACAACATCTTTCTTAGAACATGGTGCCCAAAAAGCTGAACATGAAAGCTGTACTAAATTAAATGTGGCCTCATATAACCAACATTATCTATACCCCCCCCCCCCCATTTGAGGGCACCCAGCGCTACCAACCCCCCCACATGAACCCCCCGACCAATTGAACCCCCCATTTGGCCCCCCATGTTATATTGTGAATTATTTGTGAATAATCTTTGGACACTTAGGCATTTAAAAATGTTAATCTTTCCTTACCTACCAAGATCACAGCTTTTTTGTAATGTCCATTGAAAATACAAGATGCTAATTTCCGAGTATGAAAATGGTCATATTAAGGCCAAAAAGTGCTGAAATTAAACTACTTTTTGACAGACATCCTATGCATAGTGTACTATACCTGTGGCACCACTTTCAAGGAACTATGTACCTGTACTCTAGATCCCTCTGTTCTACAACACACCAAAGAGCCCTACCATTCACTGTGTAGGTCCTGCCCTTGTTGGTCTTCCCAAAGTGCATCACCTCACATTTCTCTGTTTTAAATTGCATCAACCATTCCTCAGCTCACCTGCCTGCCGATCAAGATCCAACTGCAATATTTTACAACCATCTTCACTATCTACAATATCACCCAGTTTTGTGTCATCCACAAACAACAGGGATTCCTGAATCTGTAGGTATGTACTTTCAAGCTTTTGTGTCTACTGTCTGATGGGAGAGAGAAGAAAAGCTAATGGCCAGTCTGTAAATAGTCTGATTAATTGATTAAGTTGGCTGCTTTCCCAAGGCAGTTTAAAGTATAGATGGAGCTGATGGGGAAGGGGGGTAGATTCGTTTGAACAATGGCCTGGGCTACATCCACAACTCTCTACAATTTCTTGTGTCTTGTTCAGAGTTGAAGCCAAGCAAAGTTGAGATACATCCCGACAGGATTCTTTCTAGGATGCATCTAGGATTCATTCTAGGATGAAGTTGGTAAGAGTCATTGGAAGCATACGAACTTCTTTAGTTTTCTGAGAAAGTAGAGGAGTTGGTGTGCTTTCTCTGCCATACAGTGCATTCAGAAAGTATTCAGACCGCTTCGCTTTTTCCACATTTTGTTACGTTACAGCCTTATTCTAAAATTGATTAAATTCATTTTGTTTATCATCAATCTACACACAATAGCCCATAATAGAAACGTGAAAACAGGCGTTTGGAAATTTTTGCAAAGTAATTAAAAAGAAATATCTGAAATATCACATTTACATAAGAATTCAGACCCTTTACTCAGCACTTTGTTGAGGCTCCTTTGACAGCGATTACAGCCTCGAGTCTTCTTGGGTATGACGTTACAAGCGTGACCCACCTGTATTTGGGTAATTTCTCCCATTCTTTTCCGCAGATCCTCTCAAGCTCTGTCAGGTTGGATGGGGAGCGTCGATGCACAGCTATTTTCAGGTCCCTCCAGAGATGTTCAATCGGGTTCAAGTCCAGGCTCTGGCTGGGCCACTCAAGGACATTCACAGACTTGTCATTAAGCCACTCCTGCAATGCCTTGACTGTGTGCTTAGGGTCGTTGTCCTGTTGGAAGGTGAACCTCCACCACAGTCTGAGGTCCAGCACACTCTGGAGCAGGTTTTCATCAAGGATCTCTCTGAACTTTGCTCCGTTCATCTTTCCCTCGATCCTGACTAGTCTTCCAGTGCCTGCCAATGAAAAACATCGCCATAGCATGATGCTGCCACTACCATGCTTCATTGTAGGTATGGTATTGGCCAGGATGAGTGGTGTCTGGTTTCCTCCAGACACGAGACTTGGCATTCAGGCCAAAGAGTTCAATCTTGATTTAATCAGATCAGAAAATCTTGTTTCTCATGCCTTTTGGCAAACTCCAATTGAGCTGTCATGTGCCTTTTACTGAGGAGTGGCTTCCGTCAGGCCACTCTACCATAAAGGCCTAATTGGTGGAGTGCTGCAGATATAGTTGTCCTTCCGGAAGGTTCTCCCATCTCCACAGACGACCTCTGGAGCTCCATCAGAGTGACCATCGGGTTCTTGGTCACCTCCCTGACCAAGGCCCTTCTCCCCCGATTGCTCAGTTTAGCCGGGCGGCCAGCTTTATGAAAGAGTCATGGTGGTTCCAAAGTTTTTCCATTTAAGAATGACGGAGGCCACTGGGCTCTTCAGGACCTGCAATGCTGCAGAAATTGTTTTAGACCCTTCTACGGTCAATTCCTTCATCTTCATGGCTTGGTTTTTGCTCTGACATGCACTGTCAACTGTGGGACCTTATATAGACCCGTGTCCATCTTTCCAAATCATGTCCAATCAATTTCATTTACCATTGGTGCACTCCAATCAAGTTGTAGAAACATCTCAAGGATAATCAATGGGAACAGGATGAACCTAAGCTCAATTTTGAGTGTCATAGCAAGGTCTGAATACTTATGTAAATGTGATATTTCAGTTATTTCTTTTTAATTACTTTGCAAACATTTCTAAACACCTGGTTTTGCTTCTTTATTCTGGGGTTTTGTGCGTAGATTGATGATTAAAAAAAATGAATTTAATCAAAAAATGAATTTAATCAATTTTAAAATAAGGCTGTAATGTAAAATGTGGAAAAAGTGAAGGGGTCTGAATACTTTCTTAATGCACTGTAGCTTCAATATGGTTGGACAAATTGTTGATGATATTTACAACTTGGAACTTGAAGCTCTCGACCATCTCCGCAGTGGTACTATTAATGTCGACTGGGGCATGGTACACCATCTGGTTTTCCTAAGTTAATAACTAACTTCTTTTGTTTGCTGGCATTGAGGGAATGGACACAGGTTTAAGGGGAGAAGGGCAAGATTTAATAGGAACCTGGGGAGAAACATTTTCTATTCAGAGGTTGGTGGGCATATTGAACATGCTGCCAGAGATGGTAGTTGAGGCAGGTACTATAATAGCATTTAAAATAACTTGGACAGATACATGGATAGGAAAGGATGAGAGGAATACTGGCCAAACACAGGCAAATAGGACTAGCTTATTTTGGTTGGCATAGATGAGATGAGTCACAAGTCTTGTTTCTGTGCTGTAGGACTCTATGACTACATGTAGTGATTGCGGAAAGACATTAACAGAAAATAAAGCAAGGAAAGTAAAAAAAGTTTACACAATCGGTTTATTTTGTTAGATGGCAATCAGGTTATTAGCATACAGATTTTTATCTCTATCATCTATTTTTCAATCATAGTAAACAAAAGGCCTTGTAACATTTCCCCCAGGTCGTGAGCAAAACTTTTTAAAAAGTAACCACCCCATACTCTGCTATTATTCCTTTCCCCATTTTCGTTACAAGGCCTTGAAATTTTCTATCTTAGAATCAGAAATAATCAACTTCTGCAACACATTGTCATCTCCATCAAACACTATGTAGGATATACTTCGTACTCTTTTGATCCATTGCCCAACTAACACTTTGCACAGCTTCTTTACCTTGACCTAGAATTATCTGCTGCTGAGAGGCACATTACTAATTATTGCTCGAGGTACATTCCAATGTTCGTTTAGTACTCATCCTGTTTTCATGCACTGTCACAGAGATGCAATGGGACTGGCATAGTCATTACTAGCTAGCTGCCAGGCTTTACCTGAAGAACTCAGCGTGAGATTTCCATGTTTAATCTCCCACTTCAGCTATCTGTCAGATTGCTGCAGAACTACTGCAAAGATTGAAAATATAGTGAAGTAGTGAGCAAAATCTGAATTCTCGCACCCCATTGTGTTTCTTCTGCTATTAAATATAAAAACAAATGACAAATAAAATCACGGAGCTAGTGGAGTGAACTTTAAAGACAAAAGTGAAATTGGAAACTAGATCTTTAAAGAACACTATGGGGATTGAGTCTCCCACTTTTTTTTTATTTATTTAATGTAAGAACACATTCAGCTCAATCCATCTAGTTAGATTCTTAAACTTTAGTCAGTCATTAAGAACAGGTCACTCATTAATATGATGAAGAAGAAGTTAATACATTCAGTTCTATTTAGTTTTGAGTTGCAGCAAAGAAACAGGTTAATCGGCCCAGTCCATGCTAACTATCGATCGCTCATTCACATTAGTTCTATGTTATCCCACTTTCTTATCTATTCCCCACACAGTAGGACCAATATGTTTTTAACAGAGGCTAATTAACCCACAAACACTCACGCCTTTCGGAAACCGGAGCACCTGTAGAATACTCACATGGTCACAGAGGTTACATGCAAAACCCCACATAGACAAGACCCGAGGTCAAGATCAAACCTTGGTCTCTGGTGCTGTGAGACAACAGTTCTATCACCTACACAACTGTGCACCACTACCTATTGATCTATTACATTCATTAATTTATGCAATATTTCATTCATATCTGAGATTTGGCATTGCTAGCAAGCTTTGTATTTACTGTCTATCACTAACTGCCTTACTGCTGTGGTTCTTCAAAGCAATATAAGTCATGGGTTTGGGAGGTCCTAACAGAATGGACAAGGTGAGCAACTGCAGTGCATTATGAAGATGGTGCCCACTGTAACCACAGTGCTCTGGTGGTGGAGGGAATGAATGTTTAGGGTTGTTGACTGGATTACCAGTCAAGTAACTACTTTATTCTGGATGGTTTCAGAGTTGACAAAGCTACACTTTCCCAAGCAAGTGGAGAGTACTCCATGATGTTCCTGATCTGCATCTTGCAAATGGTAGGAATGGTTTGAACTGATGGGAGAGTGAGTCACCCTCAGCAAAATACCCATTAACTAGTCAGCTTTTATTGTTATGGTCATTAAATAGTTGATCCAGGTGAATTTCTGGTAAATAGCAACCATAAGGATGTGGAAAGTGGGGAACCTCACAATAGATGGTAGACACTGCCCAGTCTATCACAGGTACCGACCTTCCCATGATTGGAGGCATCTACAACAGTGGCTGGCTCAAAAAGGCAGCCAATATGATAGACCTACATTGCTCTGGCCATGTTCTCATTTTACCCTTACCGTGGGGAAGACGGTATAGGAGTCTGAAAAGAATGATCACCAGGTTCAAGAGTAGCTTCTTGTCTTCAACCATCAGGTGCTTGAACACGGTATAACATTATCCTCAACTGTGAACTTCTATGGATTGTCTCGCAATGTCATTGAATATCAAGGGTAAACACTCTTATATTTAAGATAATCATTGCTGATTATTTTTGCACAATTTTACCTTTTTTAGTTAAATGATCTGGTGGTAGCATTTTCTTTCTATCAGGTTGTTTATGGGACGATTATAAACTAATTAATTAAGCTGACCATTTTTCTACACTCACTTTGAACAGAAGGTTGGTGGAGCATCTATAATTGTAGCTGTACTGTTTGGATAGCAGGCAAAACAAAGCATTTCATTGTATGTCAGAACACGTGACAAAATAAACCTAAAACTAATTTGAGGCTTCTTCAAGACTTATGTTTTCTCTCTATTTGACACAAGGAAGTCAGACAAATTGTGGAAAACTGGAAAGATGCTTCTCTTCCAAATAGAGCTATAGCATTCCAATAAGACTTTTTTTTTTCCCATGCACACAATGTTCTGCCTAATTTTTAAAATTTCCGCATGAAAGATTTAAAAACTTTCCTCTGCAACTTGTACCATCACGCATGCCAAACAATTCTGCTTCTCTGACAGGTTTTACCAATAACCTTCACTGGGACAATTGAAGTAGCCAATTTCCAATCAGTTTGTCTTTGGAATATGGTAGGACACACGTGTGGTCATGCAGAGAATATACAAACGCCACACAAAAATTAAATGCGATTTATCCCTCTCAGTTAATTCTTCTGGAAAACATACTATTGCAAAAGTGCAAGTTCACAATTATTTCTTAAAAGATGCCAAGATGTGAAACAGAACACAGAGCATTCCCTCAGCTCCCTTTGATAATCAAAGACTTATCCCAGCCTAGTCACACCACCAGACTCAACAACAGCTCTTTTCCTTGGATATCAGGCTTCTGAACAGTCTTTCCAAAAGCTCGGGTACTGTCAAATTTACCTTCACACCAGTGTGGACATTAGACTTTGTCTATGGAACTCATGTGCTGAAATGCTGAGAACAATATCCTGCACTCTACACCTTCTTCTTTGCTCTATCTATTGTACTTGAGTTTGGTTTAATTGTATTTATGTATAGTATTATCTGATTTGATTGGATAGCAAGCAAAACAATGTTTTTCACAATACTTCAGTACGCGTGACAATAATAAGTCTAATACAAAACCTAAAGGGTTTGTTTTTGTACGATAGGTCACTTTGACTGTAAATTTCCTTGATAGGGAGCTAGTTTCCAAGTTAAAATAGTTGAGTTTTAGAAGACACATCTCTCATGTTTGAGATGATCCAATGGACTCACTGAGATTCACAAAAGGATGCTTGAATATAAATGTCACTGCACCAACAATGGGTCAGGAAACTACCCCAGAACAAAGCTTCTTCCACACCACATCCTTAGCATGAGTTCTTTAAACTGTACCAGATTGACAGAACTATTTATTTTTAATTTAGCTTTCTGTGAGCGTAGATAACTCTAGATGTCATTTATTAATCATTCAACAGAATGATTTGTAATTTGCAGTTACTGTCCTCCAACATAAAAATGAAGTATAATTTTAGTAAATCCCATATCCATATTTACCGATGTAATCTTCATTTCCCGATTTCCAGCTTCTTTTTATGACAATTAGTGATAGTTAGCATAATTATAATAACAATATTTCCTCAAAAGTAAACAAAACATGATTTTTCTCTCTCAAATATTTAATAACATCAAACAGAATGGAAGTAAAATCATTACCCGCCATGAATTGATAAAGAATCCCCAGATGAGGCCGAGTAGTGAAACACAAAAAAAATCTTATTGAAAAAAAGATGCACATGTTCATGAAAATATTTTTGTAAACCACCTAGAGTATTTTCATTAAAAACAATAGAATGCAAATCAGTGAAGAAATAGTGTCAGCAAATGTCTTCTATAATTCCTCCAAGATTCAAGTCATTTAGATGATGAATGTACGTCTCCAGCGAGAATTCTTTGAACAAATACATTTTGTTTATTGCGTATTTCTCATCATATTGATATTGACCACAATTTTACAAGTTGTTTAGCCACATAAAGAGTATGTTAGCAACCTTGTTAATACAGAAAGAAACGTAAATCTTGGAAATAAATAATATTCTCCTTTTCTTTAAGGTAAAAAGTAAATTATATAAACGTAAAAATGGCGGGGAAAAATGAACTAAAACTTTCCAATGAAAATGGATCCATAAATGTCAATGCAGGTAGAAGATTTTATTCATTTTTTAATGCAAAGTGCAAAAGGGAAAAAAAAAAAACATTGTGTTATGATGTCAGTTTCTATGCTTCCTACAGGATAGAATCACCTTGCCCCTTGTTCAAAGTCATCAGAAGTAGAAGGGACTAAACCCATAAAGATGTGCCTTTTACGGCAGAAGCTCAGTCTCATCAATGGGATGGAGCAGCCTCTCCCCTAGCCCTTCCATGCCCCTCAAAAAATGAGATGTTCAACAAGATGGAGCAAATTAAATGAAATATGTGCAGCAGGTTCTCCTTTTGCTTGACTGTCAGTAATGCACAAGACATTTATGCTTGGAGAAAATACGACAAGAGACCAGGCTGTCTAACACTATAACCAGTTTGGGATATAGGACTGAGTGAGGTCCATTAACACATCCAAATCCAACTCACTTGTCAAAGCAATCATTTAAAAACAACTGCAGAAAATGCTACACTTGTCGCTTTACCTCCCCCCTTGACTCCATCCAAGGACTTAAACAGTCTTTCCAGGTGCGGCAGAGGTTCACCTGCACCTCCTCCAACCTCATCTATTGCATCCGCTGCTCCAGGTGTCAGCTGCTCTACATCGGTGAGACCAAGCGTAGGCTTGGCGATCGCTTCGCCCAACACCTCCGCTTAGTTCGCAATAACCAAACTGATCTCCCGGTGGCTCAGCACTTCAACTCCTCCTCCCATTCTGAATCCGACCTTTCTGTCCTGGGCCTCCTCCATGGCCAGAGTGAGTCCCACCGCAAATTGGGGGAGCAGCACCTCATATTTCGCTTGGGTAGTTTTCACCCCAGCGGTATGAATATTGACCTCCAATTTCAGGTAGTCCTTGCTTTCTCCCTCTTTCCCCTCCCCTTTCCAGCTCTCCCACAGCCCACTGTCTCTGCCTCTTCCTTTCTTCTTCCCGCTCCCCCCCCCCACCCCCCCACATCAGTCTGAAGAAGGGTCTCGACCCAAAACATTACCTATTCTTTCGCTCCATAGATGCTGCCTCACCCGCTGAGTTTCTCCAGCATTTTTGTCTACCTTCGATTTTTCCAGCATCTGCAGTTCTTTCTTAAACATGTAAAAATAATTGTTTGTTTTTTGGAGCATGACGATATTAAAGAAGGAAGAGTTTAGAAGTAATATTTCATGCCCATTTGAACATACTAAGCACTTATACCCATATCAACACTGTAACACACCACTATCTCAATTAATAACAACTTACATAATGAATCTTTCAGTCTGATTGCTTTGTGCTGATGTACTGGCCTTGTGCATATGCAAGATGAGAGACTTCTGGTGGATCTACTTCAAATTTTTAAAATCAAAGTATAATATTTACTGCCTTTACTCGGGTTACTGCCTTTATTTCTGCTGACTATTTACTAAAACTTTGCAAAGTGCTTTCTGCATGATCTATGAACCCTAAGAACCACAATCAGTTTCAGATGCTGTAACACACAAACTAATGATGAGGTTATAATTCAACGCCTGCACTACCTCCCACGCCGGGAGGTATTAATGTCTATGAAATGGCTTATAAAAAAGGTAATGAATACCAGTTTTCTACCTGACTAGTCAGAATGTCAAATTCCAGGTCTCAGCTATCCACCTGTAGGTCCCAATCCCAGAACATGCATGTGAGTTTCATTTAGCTGGGTTTTTTCAAATAAGGACTTAATGAGCCAGTTTCCATTTTCCCTATTTTGTGTTAATCCAGCGTTAAGCTGGTCTATTTCAAAAATCTATGAATCTCTCTCTTCAGAGATCTCTTCATTTAATCCTCCAGCAGGTTTGATCCAGATTTGAGCCAAAGGCTCAAAGTGTCAAACTTGCTCAATGGTATCACTGACTCAGAAGGTCCATGTGGACCACATAATGAATCTCGACTGACATCTCAGTGTAGAAATGATTGCAAGCTGCATTTCTTGAATGGGTATCTTTCAACCGGGACTCTAAACTAAAAAGCATTTGCTTACTCCAGTAAATGCAAAAACGTTTCAAAAGAAAGTCCTGACTAAAATTCCTAGTTTAACTGGCACTAACCCTTCACTTGCTGTGCAAGGAGTGCCCAGTGCAAATTGAAGGTACATTTTCATAATTAATAGCAGTTAATAAATGTAATGAATGCCATTATACTATTGACATCATAGACAATTGATGGAAACCGATAATGGATAGGGTGAATTTGCTGTGCATCATGAGGAAGAATTCAAAAGGTTGCTAATGGGAGAAGATAGCAGACCTCAGGAGAGATGCCAGGTTATCTTGCTGGTGTGCATGACATTGTGACAAAGGTGATTTTCTTTTGTAGCAGTAGGGGGGTTTCAAGGAAGTCAGTTCACGTGATTAGCAAGTTTGCACACCTCTACCATCACGACCATTTCCACTTCGCTACCCAAATCCTCTGAGCTGCCTGGGAAGGTGATAATGTAGGGAACACTGATGTCTTGACGTAATGGATCATTGCGTGACTGGCCGATGTTCCTCCTTCTGGCTATAAAAACACTTCGATATTGGCTCTGTCCTGACTGATTTGAGAGATGAACAAATGGTCCAAGATGTATTGATATACAAGGGCAACAATTCATGGTGCAAACATCACTACTATCGTAAGCCACAGATCAAAATAGATGGTTACAACCAATGTGTCCATGACAGGATCAATTTATGTATGATTCTCAAATAATAGACTGCCAAAGGTGATCTTTGTTTGGCTCACCAACATCCTCCAAGTTAAAGAACCAATATTAGAGCACAAAATTCTGGCTTGGCCTTTAGGGTCACAGTTTGGAGCTGACTTTTATAAGCTGCGTGGACACTCATGTTATGCGTGATTGTTACAGAAAAAGTATCAGTACAGTCACATTCACTTCCATTTTGACCACAGGGAACCACATAACACAGTGCTGGTATAACACTGTGTTATGTGGTATCTTTCAACCGGGACTCTAAACTAAAAAAGCATTTGCTTACTCCAGTAAATACAAAACGTTTCAAAAGAAAATACAAGTATATGAAGTCAGCATGGATTTACAAAAGGTAAATCATGTCTGACGAATCTTATAGAATTTTTCGAGGATGTAACTAGTAGCATGGATAGGGGAGAACCAGTGGAGGTGGTGTATCTGGACTTCCAGAAAGGCTTTCGACAAGGTCCCACATAAGAGATTAGTATACAAACTTAAAGCACACGGCATTGGGGGTTCAGTATTGATGTGGATAGAGAACTGGCTGGCAGACAGGAAGCAAAGAGTAGGAGTAAACGGGTCCTTTTCACAATGGCAGGCAGTGACTAGTGGGGCACCGCAAGGCTCAGTGCTGGGACCCCAGCTATTTACAAAATATATTAATGATCTGGGTGAGGGAATTGAAGGCAATATCTCCAAGTTTGCGGATGACACTAAGCTGGGGGGCAGTGTTAGCTGTGAGGAGGATGCTAGGAGACTGCAAGGTGACTTGGATAGGCTGGGTGAGTGGGCAAATGTTTGGCAGATGCAGTATAATGTGGATAAATGTGAGGTTAGCCATTTTGGTGGCAAAAACAGGAAAGCAGACTATTATCTAAATGGTGGCCGACTAGGAAAAGGGGAGATGCAGCGAGTCCTGGGTGTCATGGTACACCAGTCATTGAAAGTAGGCATGCAGGTGCAGCAGGCAGTGAAGAAAGCGAATGGTATGTTAGCTTTCATAGCAAAAGGATTTGAGTATAGGAGCAGGGAGGTTCTACTGCAGTTGTACAGGGTCTTGGTGAGACCACACCTGGAGTATTGCGTACAGTTTTGGTCTCCAAATCTGAGGAAGGACATTATTGCCATAGAGGGAGTGCAGAGAAGGTTGACCAGACTGATTCCTGGGATGTCAGGACTGTCTTATGAAGAAAGACTGGATAGACTTGGTTTATACTCTCTAGAATTTAGGAGATTGAGAGGGGATCTTATAGAAACTTACAAAATTCTTAAGGGGTTGGACAGGCTAGATGCAGGAAGATTGCTCCCGATGTTGGGGAAGTCCAGGACAAGGGGTCACAGCTTAAGGATAAGGGGGAAATCCTTTAAAACCGAGATGAGAAGAACTTTTTTCACACAGAGAGTGGTGAATCTCTGGAACTCTCTGCCACAGAGGGTAGTCGAGGCCAGTTCATTTGCTATATTTAAGAGGGAGTTAGATGTGGCCCTTGTGGCTAAGGGGATCAGAGGGTATGGAGAGAAGGCAGGTACGGGATACTGAGTTGGATGATCAGCCATGATCATATTGAATGGCGGTGCAGGCTTGAAGGGCCGAATGGCCTACTCCTGCACCTAATTTCTATGTTTCTATGATAAAAACTTGTACAATCATTTCCTGTACACGAGGATGGTTTTCCTGAAGATGAAAAAATGCAGGGAGAGGGGAAAAATAGCATGAGAAAAGTGGTAAACCACACTGAAATTTGGAGATGCTTTGCGCTGAAAATCCATCATGAGCTTCACACTAACCATCCCTCTTGTGAAGACACCTACATCTTATTACTGAAATGCAAATTTCAAGCGACATCAAAGGATCATGATGCAGCCCAACATGTGCCCAAATTGCAGTAGACAACAGCCTGTGTGGATTTGTTGCTTGTAGCAACAAATATTCACTTAGTAAATACAATCACTTAATGTTAAGTGATCCAGATTTCATTTACTTGGTGCTGTTTGAACTTTTATCTTGTTGTAGTTTGTGCATGGTGAGCATTTGAAAATTGTGGGTAAGTAATGAGTGACAAGTTTGAGGAAACACATTGCTCCAAGGACAGTTGCAATAGCAAATTATTGCAAGAAACAACTAGATAACCTGGCAGCTCTCCTGAGGTCTGCCATCTTCTCTCATTAGCAACCTTTTGAGTTCTTCTGCATGATGCACAGTAAATTCACCCTATCCATTATTGGTGTCCCGGAATTGTCTATGATACTTTAATGAGGAGAGAGCAGTGGAGTGTTAGACAGGGCAGCATTCTTTTTGCTTTACTTCAGGTAATATTGTTTTATGAATTACATTAGCTAGTACGGGAGTTCACAAGTCTCCATTTAGCTGTGATTTTTATTTTACATTTATCAAAATAAAGACCCCTGATTAATTATTGCAGTGGTAGAAACACACAACTGGTGTGCAGGTGCACATCCAGGCAACTACCTGCAGAGTTCGACTCACCAGACACAGGTACAAGTACAAATAAGTAATTTGGCTAGGAAATCGTACATTACACCGCTTACATTAATGCACTAAATTAACTTTAGTAAAGTTTCATACAGCATATCAAAATAATGTAATTGGACAAAACTTGAGTCTTTTGTTACATTTTGATATACAGAAGTATATGCCATTAAGTGGTACACATGATAGTTTATTTGATAAAAGCAGCTGAATATACTGGCGGGGACAGGTGACTGAACCACAGTGATATGCTTCAAATGCCCCAGTATTCTGATCCCAAAATCTTTAACGTATGGTTGTATAAAAGGAAATTGGATAGTGTGTCTGTGCACCTGCTGGAGCTGCTGTCTCATAACTCCCGTGAGTCAGGTTCAATCCCGACCTTTGGTGCTGTCATTGTGGAGTTTGTACTTTGGAGAGAACAAAATGGAGCAGGCAATTTGTCTGTCATCAATATAAATCATTGCACAATTGGATTACATTTAATCTATGGAGATAATGACGAACAACAAATATGAAACAAAACATTTTTTTTTCCCTGGTTCTTATTTTTTATGGCCAGTTTTCTTTTTATAAAACCACGACAAGATTATAAAAAAGTTTCTACCTATGCTTATAAAAGGTGTCAAAATAGAGAATAGCAACGGCAGACTAATTTATCGCTATTTGGTTATGTTTAAATTAATGGGAATCAATTATTGGGAGCATATTTGAGGAATGCCTGTAAAATAAAAGGAAATCATAAAATTCTCCCCTTGCTGCTGGCAGCAGTGGATAAAACATCTGTGGAGAATATTATGCTGTCTTCCTCCAGTCACCATTTTTACAAAGCAGTATTTACAAATAAAAACCAACATGGGTGCTCAGATAAACACATACAAATCAGATCCCAAATTGAACTCCAATTAGGAGCCTCGTGGCATATCACACTAGTACCTATCCAGTACCAATCTGACAGTAATAAAAAGTGAGATTAGTCTCTCAGTCACTGAAGCAGCACAAAGAGGCACTCTCCTAAAGGTAAATGCATTACAATTGCTGCACTTCAGTGAGTTGTGTTGATTGCCAACACACTCTCTAGATTTCAATTTGCTTCTTCCTGACATTTTCTGGCTTATTTACCCTCAGTAAGCTCCATCTGCTCATTATGGGTGCGAATATTGCCAGCTGGAGGAAGGGGAGCAGCAGCAGCCACAGTCTCCTCACTAACCAACACGTATGACAGCTGGGGTTATTAGAAGACAGCTGGTATGGGGGCTGCTTGCAAGTGGTCCTGCTTTGCACGCAGGATGTACAGGCAATCGTGTTCTTCAATTATTCAGAGGATTAGGATTTCAAGAACAGGTTGGCTCTGACAGCAGCCCTGTCATCCATCCCACCCGCTACACATATCAGGTTCTGCCACTACGAGGACAAGATCTATGCTTTCATAGCGAAGGCCATCAAAGCTTAGGACACAATTAAAGGTTATTAGTTCATGATCCTGGGAATGATTGGATTAAATGCATGAGAGCATTTTAATGCTCTGGGCCTGTTTAGAAGGGAGACTGGAATTTAGAAGGATGAGTCGGAATTTCATTGAAACCTCCGGATAATGAAAGGCTGAGATAAAGTGAACATGGAAAATATGGGAGAGTCTTGAACCACTGAATAAAAGAACATACCTTCAAAATAGAGATAAAGAGGAATTTCTTTAACCTGAGGGTGGTGAAACTGTGGAATTCATTGGCACAGATGGCTGTGGAGGCCAAGACATTGGGCATTTTAAGGCTGAGATTAAAGGCTCTTGATTAGGAAGGGTTTCAAAGGTTACAAGGAGAAGGCTGGGGTTGGGGGAAGAATGGGGTTGAGAGGGAAAATAGATCAGCCATGACTGAATGGCAGAGTAGACTCTTATGTCTTATAGTAATTAACTATTAGACATGATATATTCCACACCAAAAAGTCTGCATTAAGGAAGTTAAGTATGGTCTGACTGCAAAGACTAAATGACATTTCCAATTGACCTCACCATGCAATAGATTTTGTAGGGTTAACTTCAACCCCCATGTCCAGGCCATCACTGACTGCACATTTTGTGACCTGGTTACCAAAGGGCTTCCAAGAATATCTTGTGTGAACTTTTTTATCCCCACTCGATGCTGCCTGATCAGCGAGATAGTTCTAGTATTTTCTGTCTTTTATTTCTGCATTTCATCAGTGAATTTAACATCATAAGGTGATGTCTCCTTCGATGCTGATCACAGAGACAAGATCAGGCTGGTTTGTTCATGTGGCAGTAATCTCATTGTTTCAATCCTGTGAACTACATTTGTCTCACAATTTACTACCATTGCATTAACTTGGGAGGGTGGAGGCTAGAAGCACAGAGACTATTACACACACTGCTCCATGGAAAAACCCCATCATGCTAGAGCACATAACATAATTCTAAATATGGCCTAGATGCGCATAAGTACAGTCTAGGGCTTTAGAGTCTGGGCAGTTTGGGCATGTAGTTCCCTCTACACTATGACCTACACACAACATGTCACACGATTTTGTCATCAGGAAAGGCCTGATAACTGCAGCAATCCACATTGGATGAAGGAAACAGTGGTGAATGCAATGATGATGATCAAGCCTGACAAGAATCGCAAACGTTGACTGTAATTGCTTGGCCATTCCACTGACCCACTCATTTCCTCGATCTGTAAATTTACTCCACCATTTATTACCAATCATTATTATGGACTTTATTAATATTCTTTATCCTGTAGTGAATATTAAATATTTTGGTAATTTTATTTCTATGATTTCTGGCAGTGCAAATTCAGAAACTGTTACACAACCCAAATCAAAGTAGACTTAATTCCCAATAGCTTTGGTTCATTTTGGTGGTGTGTTACGGGCTTGTTATGCTGCTGCAAATAAGAATTGATCTGTTGTCGGCACAAATGACAATTAAACACTCTTTACTCATTTCTCACTGATATGTCAATTCATGATGACTTCCTGCAAGATGCTTTCCGATGTCTGTTTCTGTAAAGTACATCCGTAATTACTGCAGCCAAACTGGCAAAGATCCTGATGATTGATAGAATACAAAATAGAATTCATGGTCAAAGATAGCTGGGCTGCACCTTGTGCTTGGACAGTCTGACTAGGCAAGTTTCCCATCACCATGGTGAGTACTGGTTGAGGGGATGACTAAAGAACATCCTCTCTGAGAGAGGGCATCAAGAATCAGACATAATTTTATTAAGCTCCCGGACTGAGGGCAGGTAAACTGCAGAAGATTAGCTCTCTTTGAATATCAGGGTGAAAACATCCCTCTCTCCAAGAACAGTTAGATAAAATCTGCACACCACCATTTGAGATTCCACCAGATCTCCAAAGGCTGACATACTTACTCCCTGCATGAGGTCCTAACTGCAATATGAATGGAAGTGACCATGGTGTTGAAGTTAAAGTGCAAATTATTTGCAAGATGACGTTGCACAGATTCAAAGCCAAGGTGGTGATAGTCATTTGCAGGCCTCCCTATTCAATCCCAACTCCTTGTGAGACCATGCATTTTCCTTGTTGTGGCTGCCCCCTAGTTTTCTTGCCCCACCCAGCAGACCCAGGAGAGAAGCTCAGCTTCTGGTGATCGCTCTCCTGAGTGGTCCTGCCTCCTGTCTCTCTTGTTGGTTAGCCGATGATCTCACCAGGTTCATATTCTGATGGTTTACGTCTTAGGGCACAAGCTGTTCTGGTGCATATGTGGGATGGAGCACACAAGTGCATTCATAGAAACATAGAAATTAGGTGCAGGAGTAGGCCATTCGGCCCTTCGAGCCCGCACCGCCATTCAATATGATCATGGCTGATCATACAACTCAGTTTCCCGTACCTGCCTTCTCTACATACCCCCTGATCCCCTTAGCCACAAGGGCCACATCCAACTCCCTCTTAAATATAGCCAATGAACTGGCCTCAACTACCCTCTGTGGCAGAGAGTTCCAGAGATTCACCACTCTCTGTGTGAAAAAAGTTCTTCTCATCTCGGTTTTAAAGGATTTCCCCCTTATCCTTAAGCTGTGACTCCTTGTCCTGGACTTCCCCAACATCGGGAACAATCTTCCT
The DNA here is from genome assembly GCF_028641065.1 of Leucoraja erinaceus. NCBI lineage: Eukaryota > Metazoa > Chordata > Chondrichthyes > Rajiformes > Rajidae > Leucoraja > Leucoraja erinaceus. The sequence continues at coordinate 23,886,781 of NC_073391.1, read as the reverse complement.
GCATCTAGCCTGTCCAACCCCTTAAGAATTTTGTAAGTTTCTATAAGATCCCCTCTCAATCTCCTAAATTCTAGAGAGTATAAACCAAGTCTATCCAGTCTTTCTTCATAAGACAGTCCTGACATCCCAGGAATCAGTCTGGTGAACCGTCTCTGCACTCCCTCTATGGCAATAATGTCCTTCCTCAGATTTGGAGACCAAAACTGTACGCAATACTCCAGGTGTGGTCTCACCAAGACCCTGTACAACTGCAGTAGAACCTCCCTGCTCCTATACTCAAATCCTTTTGCAATGAAAGCTAACATACCATTCGCTTTCTTTACTGCCTGCCGCACCTGCATGCCTACCTTCAATGACTGGTGTACCATGACACCCCTTACAGTTGTTCTCTGCTCCCTTCATGGAACTCACTACAGAGAAAAACACAGAGGAAGGAGAAATAGACCAATGACTAGGAGTGAGGTCTGAGATGTAGCAGTGATAGGTCATTACAATGCAGCTAAAATTTATGAAGCTTGCTTAATATTTGTTAAGGAGAATCAAGGATTACAATTAAAATGGAGAGAACTTCCTCAAGTTAGGCTCCAGCCTCACCTACCCTTATGCTCATAACATTCCCAGAGCTACAAGCCTCCAGAATTTTCTGCTCTGTTTAGATGAGGAAAATAGGTTATGTACCATTAGAGACAATAGGCTATTATCTCCTGATCCTAATCATCAGCCTGGAATTCTGAGAACCCGGAGGTGATATAAAAAGATAGGACGAGAACAGGACTTGTATGTTGTGAGTACATTGAGAGCAAGAATAGCAGGCAACAAAGAATAAGGATGAGGAGGTAACACTCAGTTGCTCAATTCAGTCTCGAGGCTGAACATAAAGCCTGAGGAAATTTTAAGCAGGTGGCTAGTCTTGCGGTTGTTTGCAAGTTGCCTAAATACAAGAATATGGAAAGAGAATTTGTGGATTGGAGACTGAAGTTAATTACTTCCATGATTTAGAATTTTAGGGTATCCTTTCTCTTCTCAATGTTATGTGTTTTTTTGTTGGGATTTGGCCTCTGACTTGTTTTGCAAGTATAATTAGGTAATTGTGGCACAGAATTAAAGACATTAACATCAAATGCAAACGTGGATGAAGAGATCTTTTAAGTGCTCCTTCCAGTGGGAACTCACTCGCTGTCTGATGCTGATAAGATTGCCTCTCAGTGAAGTGAGACCTTGCATGTATTGGCTATTGATGGCATTGGCAGCACTGAGTAGTACACATACATCTGGGATCATGGGGCTTTCTCCACTCAGTAGCTGGTCATTTGCCCATGGCTTTTCTGCTGGAACTTGTTGCCTGGTACCTTAGAGCTCCTGCTTTGCCCGAGAGGTATGGTGGAGCTTCCAATTCAGCAACACCAGGCATTTGCAGTTAATTAGCTCCTGGATCAGCTGGTCATCCCTATCAATCTAGTTCTGATTCTTATTGGTAGAAAGTCCAAGAGTCGCTCTATAATTGTGATGAACGTCAATGCATTCCAGACACTGTGTACTCTCTGTGGATCTTGTTAGCTGGAAGTCGTTTCATTGTCTGTTAGGCAGCTGTATGGCAAGAAATACCTTCTAGGTCCTTGAGTGCTTCATCATTGGATCTCCCGAGGCAAAACTTTTGGATTTTGTCATTTCTTTTATCATTGTTGGCATGTGAAAATAGATGGATTTGCCAGTGGATTTCAGAAATGTTGTAATCACACGCATTTTCAAGAATGGAGTTGTCCAACTGTGGTACCTGCAGAGGGGCCCCTCAAGCAAGCACTATAGGTTACTGAACAACTAGTTCCTAATCACAATGTGGATTTTGTCCTCCTATATACTTCTAAGACTTGGACTGACTGCAGCAGAGGTCTCAAAACACTAGAAATATACCTCCAATGTAGTCTCCATCTAATTCTCCAAATACGCCTGGATGAGGTATATCGAGAAATATCAACATTCTCTGAAGCTGCTATTCTCAGCATTGAGGTAGATAGGTTGTGAGATATAGCATGGATACAGGCCTTTCTGCACACCAAGATCCCACCGACCATCGATCACCAGTTCCCACCATTTCTATGTTTCCCCCTTTTGCATCCACTCCCGACCCAGTAGGGGAGTTTTTTTCAATATAGCAGCCAAATAGAAAACTGCAGGTCTTTGGGATGTGGGAAGAAACTGGAGGAAACTCATGCAATCACAGCAACAACATGCAAACTCCACACAGGCAGCACCTGCGGTTAGGATCAAACCCGAGTCTCTGACACTCAGCTGACCCACAGTGCCACCCTTATTGCACTGTTCCAATGGACACCTTTCCCAAGACCAAACACCTGTTCCAATGTTTGCTTTCCCAAGACCAAACACCTAAAACATTCATTTCCAAACCTTCTTATGGAAAGACAATAAATCTTCACAACATTTCTTGGAAAAATGCAACATTCCCATCAATGTCCTTGAATTTCTGGCCCATGACCACTCAACATGGAGGAAGAACATTTGGGATGGCACTAAGCATCATAAATCCACACATTGAGAACACATAGAATCCCAAAGTAAATGACAAAATAAACCATACCACCTCACAAACAATGTTATGCCCCTCTGTGATATTGCCTGGGTCTCACACTTTTCTCACTCACATCAGACCTCATGCAAATGTACTGGAACCAAGTCATCCTTGATCCTGAGAGAGAACCAGAAGAAGACTGAAAAAATAATTTGGTTAAAGTGAGCTGTGGAGAGAACAAAAGAAATGTGGGTGGTTGTAACATGGAAAAAAAGATGTATGTGCTGGATGATGCAATGAGAATTGTGAGGAAAGATCCAAGACCAACGGTGTGAGAGGCGAGCTTTACATCTTGTTGCTCTTGTTGTTAATTCTGGCCAAATTGGAGATGCCAGAACATTAAAATTGAGTAAAGGCTTCTGGGTTGATAGGCCATTTGGTCAATTTAAATGTGCCTTCTGCAGAAATGGGACGATGCAGAATGGTGCCAGCTTGTCTAGAGCCTAGATAAGAGTTGCAGAGAAAGAATGGGACATCTGCAGATTCTGACAATTAGGTGTAAATTGCATGAAACGGATTGGGTGAATGCAAACTAGGCATACACATTGTAAATATTGTTGCAACGCTTTATCTTGCTAGATGTTGATTGGATTAAGTGTTGAGCCTTGTCTGGGTTTCTTGAATATCCAGGCACATGTTGCATAATTAATCTCTGTTAACATGCATCTAGAAACTTTGTCAGATACATTTTATTAGTCACTGTATTATTGGATTAGGGGAATGTCTATCATGTACTGTGTTAATCGATATCTGTTATTGGACTGGATAGAGACCACCGCCATGTGGATCAGCCCCTCAAAGTTCGGGGACCTATAAAATATTCCACGACGTCCTGTGTCGATCTTCTGGGAGAACGCTTAGGACTGCGTGACCTTCTGGAGTGTCTCTGCTTGCACGAGGCTAGGAGAGCTTGGCCAGGCAGATACAAGGATTGAAGCCGTGGTGGTTAGGTATAGTAGTGGGGAACTGTTATTGTGTTTTTCTAAAATAAAGTTTAGATGCGCAAGTGCTTGACTCAGTATCTTATTGACTCAAACTAGACTGGGGGGAAGCTTAGAACGAGCTATTTACATTGTGACGTAATTGAAACCTGCATGTATCTGATGTATTGTGGTTTCCACTTTGCTATCACTACCCAGGCCTGTAGATGACTGGTGTGAGATCATTTCTATGGGTCCTAGGCAGTAGTATCATTGCCATTCTCTTGATATTTTCAATTAAGAACTCAAGCATTTAACCACATCAAATTACTATACTTGCACACAATTTTGAACTAAAGAAACAATCAGTTAGCTTCCACCAACTAAAGACCTGAATTAGGCAAAATTGACTATTGGGGTATAATAATGATTGGCCTAATATTGGTTCACAGAACACAAAGGAAACATGCATTTAATGTTGTAAAATATTTGAAGAAACAATTGGGGCAGTGCAGCCAAGTCACGAGACCAATCCCCCAGGACAATTTCAAGAAGGAACTGGGGAAGTATGCACTTTTCAACAATTAACATTGAGAGGGAATCTCAAAGATTTTTATGTAAGACTGTAACTGGCATAATAAAGAAGCCTGGTTATCTACGACTACAGGGGCAAGAGATCAGTTTCGAACTGGCAAACATTTATTTTTACATTAACGTCAGGAAGTTCTTCGTGCTGAGTGAGCAGCAGTTGGAATCCCATTTTGTGAAAAGTGCCAGAGATCAAATTCCTGGGGAAGCACGTCTCTTTTATTTGTGGTGTTTTTAATGCAGCAATGTATTCTTCCACCACTTGAGTAGACCTGGACACAACTGTGAAGCAAATGTCGGATTACACATGTTTCGGTACAATATTGAACTGAGGAATCAATCACCAGCTGAAGCTCAGAATTAGGTAAAATTGACCGTCTGGGTAAAATAATGACAGGTGATATTTAAAGCAGATGAGCAGAAAGTTCATATGGGAAGAAAAAAGATGGGTTATGTTCATCAAAATAATGGCGTGAGGGTGAAATTTATATAAAGTGGCCGACAATGATGAAGTACAGCAAACAGCAACAGACGCTACAAATCAGAGTGGGGGGAAACAGAGGCTACAACAAGTAAGATTACAGGGATTTGCAAAGCCATGAAAGGATTGATTGGTAGACAAATACTTTCTTGTCAGAGGAATAAAGAATTGTTGAGAGGCCGACAGGACAAGGAAAAGGGTGGCCAATACTTTCTGTGCAGATAGGATAGGTTTTGACATACTGTAGGTGGAATGTTAGAGATTAGAAAATAGTACATTGATGAAAGCGAGCTTGGGTGCGACAGTGAATTAAAGTCTCAGCAGAGGCTGATGAAGGTTCATTTTTAGGTGCCAGTGGAAGAAAGGGAATGGAAGCATTACTTTGATAATTGAAAGCTGAAAATGCAATTCTTACTTTGTCTGAAATCATGAAGAATTTTGAGCCTTCATCAGTGGTATAAATAGTTTTATTATGGTTCATTAGTGACCATTAGCTACATAGATTAGTCCAGGATTGAAATGATATATAAACATATACAAAGGTGTGTACACATTTGTAGAATCACTTTAGAATAAGACTAGACTTTATTGAGATTTAAATAAATTGGATTGATCTCTTAGATATGGCAACTGCTGCAAAATGAAGTATGCAAGATTAGATTAGTGAACAGGTAGTTATGAAAGAATGATTTAAGTGTAAGAATAGGCAAATATTCTTAAGATTCACCATCAGAAATCATGGATCATGTGCAAAATCTCTTAGATGATCAATTAGACGTAGTAGGAATAGGTTTTACTGACTGGTTAGGTTCCTGCAAACTGATGATTTTCTTTATTTGGATTTCTAAGCTTCTCAAATTGAGGAAATAATAGCAAGGCTTGCAAATATGTTTAGCTTTGCTTTTTTCAGAACTATTGTTTAAAACTTTCAAAATGAACTGCAAATTTTAATAAAAACGTGTTGTTTTGTGACAGGCTTAGTTTATTGATGTTTGGCTCATTAAGATATTTCTAAATCTACATTTTAGCTCCCAAAAGTTGCCAAAGATTTGTGATCTTAATTTGTTAAACATTTATTTTTATGAATGAACAAATTCTATCTGCCAATATTTTATCACATAATTGCATGCTTGTTATTTGAGCTATGAAGTGAGCAATGCTGGATAAGTTATGTATAGAAAAAGATATATACACTAGCTGTAATCAAAATGCATTTGCTCTTGTGGATAATAATGCCTCCTATATGACTACTGAAGATAATATTTTGCGTTTATGATTATTGTTCATTAAAAGCTGAATAACCAAGTTAGTTTCATACACATCAATATTTGCATACAAAAATGATAACTAAGAATCTAATTAAAATAAAATACTTAATCCAAAGAAAACACAAAACATTGGATTAAAAAGGATGCCCCATTCTGTTTTGAACGATGGCAACAATTTCCAGTTTGGTTCTTCTGTTATATTCTGTGATCTTTTCATTTGGGTTTTGTGAAAATCTGATTCAGACGTGACCAAGTGAATTAGTACTCTAAAAATCAGATCTTTCCTCCCATAGATGACACATTAATTTCAAATTATATTTTATTTAATTGGTACTTAAATATAAGTAATGCGTTATGGAAATAGAATCACTCAGCTAAAGTAATGCATGGTATTGTCAATATTTTTGCCTTTCACCTATCAAAATAACCTGCCAACCTTCATATTTTAGTGTATTAACATGATTCTTTTAAGAAAAAAAACACAGCAAATGTTCCCCAAATGCTCTCCAGGACATGAACCCTACACAAAACCTTTCAGAAATCCAAAATCAATAAGAGAGCTTGCTGTTCTAATGCCTAAGGCAATATTATATCTAATGGAAGTTATCAACATGACCACTGCAGGATTCTGCAGAAGCTGTATCAGTGTCACAAAAGCTATCATTAATTTCAACTCAGATTTTCAGTGGATATAATTTAAATGTCATGTAATATCTTGGAGCTCTCCAGCGCCAGGAACAATTTGAAGATTGTCTTTTTTTAACCCAATTCTTTTTTTCATCAGCGTGATCTATTTTACTTTCAAAAGCTCCTTTAAAAACACACTTTCATAGCTACTTTGAAACTAGGAAAGAAAGAAAATGGTTTTCTGCTTTCCAATCCAGCCAGCAAAATTTCAAAATCCCCTGCAGTGTTTCTTTCTGTATACAAACAAAGGAATACATCAATGAAATTTTACTTGCTGAATGACAGGATAGTGAAGATGCAGCATATTTTATAAATATATATTTTTTCTGACCCATTCGTCCATTTTGTAATATATTCATACATATTCATGTATATGTTAATGAGTTGGTGTTCAATATAAGCTGGGAATGTTGGGTAATAAAGCTCTCTCTCGTGATGCAGGCAACCTGCGTGTAAGTTGTTATTCATTATGCCGTCTGGAATATAACACCTTTCATTATATACATCGTACTATATAGAAATATCCGACAAAGAACATAGCTCAGGTGAATCATCAGTTATTTGTAATACCTTTTATGTTGCTTTTTCAGTACTATACTCTCCATGCAAGTACATGAGTGCTTACAAATTACTGCTATGAAAATAAATAAAACATTAAATATTGGAGATATTGAGCAGGGCTACCAAATAATCCAATTTTCCCACTTTTTCCATAGTCATACAGTGTGGAAAGAGGTCCTTTGGCCATACTTGCCCATGCTGACCAACATGGCCTATCTACACTGGTCCCACCTGCCTGCATTTGACCCATATCACTCTAAACCTATTCTATAAATGTTCCTGATCATTTTTTTAAATTAAAGTAAATTTTTCTTTATATCCATTACAATACTTTGGGCTTTTAAAATTTGAATACAACAGGATATGATTAATGTATTTAAAACTGAAGCACATTTTCAAGTTATTCATCTTAATGTCCATTATCTACATTAGTTATTTCCCATTCCTGCAGCCAAATGCCCTATTCATTGTTCCTTCATGTATGTAAAACATTTCTCTTCAAAGTATTATTAATATCTGCTTCAGTCACACAACGGTCATTCTTTCTTCTCCATTCTCCCATTAGAGAAAAGGTACAAATATTTGAAAGCACTCTACACCAGATTCAAGAACAGGTTCTTCCCTGCTGTTATCAGACTCTTGAACAGACCTCTAATTTGTAAATGAGGAATTCCTGATCTTCCAATCCACCTTGTTGTGGCCCTTGCACTATTTTTAAGCTGCACTTTATCTTCAGCTGTAACATTATGTTCTGTACTCTGTTTTCTCTTTTGCACTACCTGATGTACTCACGTATAGTATTATTTGCATAGAGATCATGTAAAACAAAGTTTTTCGCTGTATCTCTGGCGGCATATGTCATTGCACAATATGAAAAATCAAAAGGTCAGGCAATGTCTGCGGGGAGAGAAACAGATTAAATGTTTCAAGTTAATGACCTTTCATCAGAACTGATATATAAAAAACTGATCTCTGCCATATTCCCATTTTCTATCCCTAAGGTCATACTTCTTTGACCTATACTCTTCAGATTCAACTGCATGAATCTTTTGGCTGATGGTATAGTTCTGATGGGGTTGGTAATAATTCTCAACAAAGGGCAATGAAAAGTTGTTAGCTTTGGATATTTGGGATATTTAGAAAAGAGGCTTCCTAGAAAAATGCAGTATCAATATAGATCCAAGACAGAAATTGACAATGGTGTTTTCAGATTTGTGGGTGCAGATATCAAGTTACAGGTGCTGGGACAAAGATTTTAGCCACTGCAGGTCGGGAATCAGCAAACTCTGACAAGTATGAGCATGAAATACTGCCATATCTCCTTCACTAGATATCTTTCTTCTATTTGTAACATTTCACTTTGTGAGTTAATACAAACTAAAGTAATGGAGGATTAACTTAAGAGCCCACCATACAAGTCATGAGCATGATGCAATCAATAGTCTCAAGCAATTGATAATAGACAGTGTCATAGAGTATGGTTAATCACTAGGAATAAAATGTGGGATTTCACTTGTATAAGCATAGCTGGCAGAAGACAATTAATAAGCGGTTACACCTTTGTTTCTTTTTCCTATGATTTCTCTTTTTTAATAATAACTTTCAAAAATTCCATCTTGGGAGATTTATCAATCCCACTGTTGAATTTGCTGATTGGATTTTAACATTTCCAATGTTTATTATATTTCCCATATATGTTGGCAATGTGAGACATTTCTACCAGTGAGGATGGTTGTAGTTCTTGAAGGTTAATCATCTCCTTCCAAGGACATCAACACAAGAGATTACTTTAGAGATACAGCCCAGAAACAGGCCCTTTGGCCTCCTGAGTCTGCAGTGATCAGCGATCCTAACACATTAACATTATCCTACACACACTAGGGACAATTTATATTTATACCAAGCCAATTAACCTACAAACCTGTATGTTTTTGGTGTGTGGAAGGAAACCAAAGATCTCGGAGAAAACCCACGCGGTCACAGGGAGAACGTACAAACTCCGTACAGACAGCACCCTTAGTCGGGATCAAACCCGGGTTTCTGGCGCTGCAAGCTCTGTAAGGCAGCAACTCTACCACTGTGCCGCCCAAATCAGTGTTCAAAACCCAATTATATTAAGCTGCTTCTTCAATCACCTTCTTAACAAGTAAGATGAGAGGTGAAGCCCCTTGATGATTGCATGATGTTCAACTGCATTTGCAACATCTTAGCTAATGAAGCAGCAATACATGGACAAACATTCAGGCTGATAGAGGAGAGTAACATTCAGCTGCACAAGTATTAGTCAATGGCCATGTGCAAAATGAAAGAGTATAGCCATATGCCCCTGATATACATTGGTATCATCATCACTAAACCTCCCATTATCAACTTCTTGCGAGTGGGTGGATTATCTTTGATCAGAAATTCAACTGGACCAACCACATAAATCTACTCTACTTCAGCAATCTGTCATGACTAATGATAAAATTGTTTTTACTGTGCATTCTGTTCCACTTTGTGGAAATTCAACCTCTTCTATGGGTAGGAGGTGCCTGATGAGACTGGCAGGTGGGTGGCTTTGGAGGTGCAAATCCTTCCACCATTTGTGTTGGACACTTCTCAATGATCTTGAAGTTGTTAGTGCCATCCAGAATGCTCCTTCTCAATTTTGAGCAGTCATAGGAAGTACTGTTTCAGATCATAGTATTTAGGATCTTGATCAGTTGGGCAAGTGGGCTGAGGAATGGTTAATGGAGTTTAATGCAGATAAGTGTGAGGTATTGCATTTTAGGAAGTCAATCCTAGATAGAAACATAGATAGAAACATAGAAAATAGGTGCAGGAGTGGGCCATTTGGCCCTTCGAGCCTGCAACGCCATTCAATATGATCATGACTGATCATCCAACTCAGTATCCTGTACCTGCCTGCTCTCCATACCCCCTGATCCCTTTAGCCACAAGGGCCACATCTAACTCCCTCTTAAATATAGCCAATGAACTGGCCTCAACTACCTTCTGTGGCAGAGAATTCCAGAGATTCACCACTCTCTGTGTGAAAAATGATTTCCTCATCTCGGTCCTAAAAGATTTCCCCCTTATCCTTTAACTGTGACCCCTTGTTCTGGGTAGGTGACCCCTTGTTTTGGTAGGACTTTAACTGTGAATGGCAGAGCCCTGGGGAGTGTTGTAGAAGAGCAGGATCTAGAAGTGCAGGTATTTGGTTCCTTGAAATTGGCATCACAGGTAGATAGGGTTGTCAAGAAGGTTTTTGGTACATTGGCCTTCATCAGTCAGGGTATTGAGTATAGAAGTTGGGATGTTATGTAACAATTGTACAAGAGGTTGTCCGCATTTGGAGTATTGTGTTCAGTTTTGGTCACCTAGCTACAGGAAGGATGTCATTAAGCTGGAAATAGTGCAGTGAAGATTTATGATGATGTTGCTTGGAATTGAGGGCCTGTGCTACGAGGGGAGTTTGGGCAGGTTAGAACTTTACTCCTTGGAGCACAGGAGGCTGAGGGGTGAAATTATTGAGATGAATAAAATCTTGAGGGGGATAGATAGGGTGAACACACACAGTCTTTTACCAGAGTAAGAGAATGAAGAACCAGAGAACAGAAGGTTAAAGTGAAGGGGGAAAGATATAATAGGAACCTGAAGCAGAGATTGGTAAGTATATTTTTACAGAGACAGTTGTACCCAGAATGCCCTCTTGTTGCTATCTTTCCACAGGTAGGATTATGTGCAGACAACCATTTCAAAAAATAAGTGCTCAACTTCACTCAGATGAATACAAAACCAATGTTAGCCGTGTTCGGCACGTACTAGAAGGGTCGAGATGGCCTGTTTCCGTGCTGTAATTGTTATATGGTTATATGGTAATAAGACGTGCAAAATATTAACAATAACTATATCTCAAAAGGCCATTCCAACTTTAATGATGTGTTTATTTTTAACTGGATTATAGCAGACTAATGTTCATAAAAAAACATTTATTCCATATAATTATAAAAATATAAATTGCAACAGCAAATTACTTGCAATATAACCCAATCACCATTCACTAAATGCTACAATAGTGAGATTTGCGAAGAAATTAAACCATTTTAAAAGAGGTCCATAAGTAAATAGATTATGAAATATGAACAGCTATGATTAATGAATCATTGCTGCTCTCTGTCATGAGAAATGCTGAATGTTTGCATTCTAAATTATGGAGTAGGTCATTAAATATGTTGCTATCATTAAAGAACAGCTGCTGAAGCAGGTCACCCTACGCATCTCTCGGTTTCCTAGTAATGTGACTTTTCTGGAAACTTCTCAGGAAAACTGGAGGCAAAGGAAATGTTTCCAACGGGTTATAAAACACCAAGCAAACTGCTCCTGAACAGTGAATGCTCAGGGAAGAGCACCTCTTTTCATCTCATTTTGTAAACTTGATTTTTTTTAAAGAGTCATTATTAGTTATTTTATGTCTGAAGGAGTCATATTAAATCCAATAAATGGGCAAGGATTCCTGAGACCACACCAATGGCTTGTCCGAACTGACATCACCAAAACGGTGATATGGCAGCTGATTTTGCCAGGATTGCAACTCTACAGATGTTTTATACTAAAATGAAGAGTCAGTGATAAATACAAAATTACTATATTTACAGAACTACTAACTCCATTATATCCAGAAAGAAATGCTGTATTTTTACCAATTGCATCCTGCCATTTTTCTACTTATATTCAGCATGAGGCCGAATAAGATATTTCTTTTCATAAACAAGCTACAAAGAGTTACAAAAGAAACTCCAATTTCCAAAGAGCACAGAGCAATGGATATGTATGTTAAATAAAGAGAACTGTTTTTTGTATTATTTCTGCATTTCAGCATCCGTGTTATATGGGATTAATGGGATTGATGAAAATCAGTACTACCAACAGCTTCAATTTTTTTTAAAGAAATCAGCTATTTGGCTATTACTTTATAAACAAATTCAGCATCACATTACTGGAAATTCAGAAATGATTGAGAATAATCAAAACCAACATATTTATCTAAAGATTTTATTTTTAACCATTATGTTCATGGAAAGTTAACATATTAAGACTATTATTACGCCGTATGGGAACAAATTGGATTAAAATAAAAAATAAAGAAAATAATGGAGAGGAACAGCTCAGGCAATATCTATGGAAAGAAAAACAGATAACATTCTGGGATAAATACCCCTCAAAAGAACTGTTTTGACAAAATGGCTGTAACCTTTAAAGTTAACTCTGTTTCCTTTGCACAGATGCCACCTGACCTGCCAAGTGTTTCCAGCATTTCCTTTTTTAAATTCTGATTTTCAACATCTGCAGTTGTTTTTTTTTCATTTACAATTAGATTATCTTTGGTTGTGAATATGCTAATAATGAGCCTACTCTTGGAATTCCCTGGGAAAATAAGTTGCCCTGAGTGAAGTCACACTTAGATCATGCTGATTAACTTTTCTTTCCAAATTCCCTCCTCAGTTCCAAGACCATATTCTGCAGGTGGAGGACAAATCATGCTGGCTTGAAGCATTCCAGCATCGTAATCCCAATCAGCATTGGACATTAGAAGATGTCTGGAATTGTAGGCAGATGACTCAAGTAAGAGTCAATAATGATTTTTAATCATTTTGAATACCAGCAACATTCAGTGACGTTTAAGATCTATACAGATAAATTACAAAAGTAAAATAACAAATTAAAAAAAAAAGTTAACAAAAATCACACAATAATAAAACTAAATCAAAATACTTGAAAAGTAATTTAGTTTCCCTATGACCTCCAAAACCACAGCTGTACATGCATCACTGAAATCTGTAGGGAAGGGGTCTGGAATCCTGCGAGAGATCAGACTCATAAGGTCTAAGGTCCAAGAGTTGACTGTTCACAGTAATGCCAGGAAACGTCAGTGAAGCAAACTCTGGCACTGGACTAGTTGGTAGCCAGAAGTGGAGTGAATAGATGGATTCCGCCTCCTGAAACCACAGTGTTCGATTTTCAATTGCGATGATGCGTGCATCAACAAGTCAGACCCAATGTATAGAACTAGAAAGATATGGTCCACAAGCTTATCCTTATATTTCATTGGTAAGAGGAGCCTGGATTGACCCAGTCAGAGGTTAGAACTACACATTTGCTATCATTCAGCAACAAAATTCAAAATCCAGAGATCCAGAAATTTGACCACATATTGCTTATTTTGTTCAGTCTTTTATAATTGAAAACTGACTACACCATGCAAAGCAAAATAATATCCATTTCCATCTTATTTTGCATCACTCTGGAACATTCACCAGATATTCCAGTGTATCTCACTTTACATCAGGTGAGATTGAATTACCATCACCGTACAAATCCAAAGAATTAATAACTGACAAATTAAAACTTCTTAACTGTAATTATCTACCTTTACTCAAGTTAAAACAGGATAACAATGTAATGACTGACACTACAACCTCTAATACCTTCTCTGGCTAGGTTATGAGCATACTCATATTGGACTCATGGCTACTTTGCTGGTAAGAAATGAGTACTTTGTTTCATCAAGGAGAAGGGCATAGTGGATAGTGAGATCAATGTGGGGTATACAACTAGGCCAAGACATTTTGAGATCAAGAAAGAGGTCATGTTGGATCTCTTGAAGAGCATTAAGGTGGAAAAATCCTCATACCCTAAATAAGTCTCTCTCAGGTTATTGAGAGAGGCAAGCCAGACTTTTGCTGAGGCCTTGATGAAGATTTTTATATCCTCTCTAGCAAAAGGAGAGGACCTAGAAGACTGGAGACTAGGCAATGTTGTTCCTCTATTTAGGAAAAAACTTGATTAAGGTTTTTTAAGGTGACTTTAATAAGGCATTTGACAAGGTCCCACATGGTAGAATCATCCAGAAGATTTAAATGCATGATTCAAAACGTACTACACCATAGTAGATGTTTAAGAAGGAACTGCAGATACCAATAAAAAGCAACACAAAATGCATTTTAACAGGAAGATCCACGATAGTGACTCATCCACATTCATCACTGTGATGGAAGGCAAATAAAGTTCAATCTCTTCCCTTCTATGTTCTCCTGAAGTGGGGAGAGTGGGACCAGGGGCTTCAACTGCCTGTTCGTAATCATCATCGTAATAATCGTAATCATACATTATTAGCCAAGTATGTTTTGCAACATACAAGGAATTTATTTTGGCATGCAGTCATACCAATCAAGCCTCATCCACATTCCGTTGACGGGGCGTTCTTGGCAACCAAAGCCAGCGGCGTTTGGGCCCTCACATTGGGGCAATCAAGCTCCTGCATCATGGGGGAAATCTCATCTCACCCACGCCGGGCGATCTGACCCCGGGTCAGGGTTGACCAAAACGTTCAGCGTCGTTTGGAGCTCTCGACTTCAGTCTCTACCCATGACTGCAAGCTCCTCAATGTTGAAATCCGCAGGCTGCAGTCGCAGCTGAATCTGAATCTGAATCTGAGCGGCGATCCCAGGCAAGTGATCGCAGGCTCCAATGGTAAGTCCATGTCCCCGCGGTGGGGCTCATAGTCAGTCTCGAGCAAGGCCGCCAGCACCATGATGTTAGACCGCAGAGCGACCGGAGATACGATCCGGAAAACAATCACGTCTCCGGCAAGGTAAGAGATTGAAAAAAAAGTTTCCCCTGACACCCCCCCTGCCAAACCCCACATAAAACAAACCAGAGAACATTAACACATACTTTAAAAACACATTCAAATAACAAAAAAAAGACGAAATGACAGACAGTCTGTTGGTGAGGCTGCCATCGTGGTGCCACCTGGTGGAATTTTGCTTCTATTTATTTTGTTCTATGGGGAACACCAGACAAAAACTGTTATCAGTATTGTAAATAGTTCCACCTGGACCACTTATTTTGGGTGCATAAAAATTAATAGACCAACATAACATGTGCCTGAACGTTCCTTAATTTAGGGAGGATCGCCTTTTCAGGAGACTACTGTTAAATATTTTGTACATTCCCAAACATTTGCATAATCAAAGACTTTGTGGATAGTAAAGGCTGGGCAAGGCCAATTGGGGAAGGTAAAGTCACGTATATAGTTGAATTTCATAAAGAATAAAGAATAATCTGCTTGTGTCTGTAGCTGTGAGAGATGGATTGTCAACCACATTCTAAAAGATGTAGATCCTTCTGGGTATGGACAGATCCAGTGTATTCATGGAATCAATGCATTAAACATTAACAGACCTACCTTGCCCAACAGCAGAATGATCAAATCTTTCTGTGTGCAGTGTGGCAAGTTCATTTATTTTTTAATAAAAATGCTGAAAATAGCCAACAAACCTGTCAGCATCTGCAATGAAGAAAAATAGCTTAATATTTCAGGTCACCAGAAATGCTAAACAATTTCTGTTTTTTTTACAGATGTTGGTGGCCTGTTGTGTGAAGCATAGAATTCTTCCTGAAAAATACTGTGTGCTATTTTGAAGATAACTAAATTGAAATAGAATTAAAGTACTAAATTAAAGAAGCAATGCTAAGTAATATTTAGTTTTCCTGAAGATTCAACAATTGACATATTTTTTGCAATTCCAATTAAAAAACATAGAACAAAGAAACATAGAAAAATAGGTACACGTGTAGGCCATTCAGCCCTTTGAGCCATTCAATATGATCACGGCTGATCATCTAAAATCAGTACTCCGCTCCTGATTTTCCTCCATATCCCTTGATTCCTTTAGCCCTAAGAGCTAAATCCAACTCTCTTGAAAGAGAGACGAACTCTCTCTGGAAAATTAATATGAATTAATGGAAAAGTGCAAATTTATAGTCCTAAAGGAGGCTTAACAAGTCAATTATCAATTATCTTCAACTATTCAAAGCCTCCCCCACTTTACCTCATCACCCAATGATAATAAGCCTCAGTTACCGTTAGGCCCCTTACTGGCTGTTACTTCTTCTGGCCCTTCACTTTGTCTGCTCCCCACTCCAATGCAGCCCCCTCCTCTCTTTGTCCACTCAGTCTCACTTTCCCACCAACACTACTGCCACTGCCGTCTGCTCCTCCTCCCCCAGAGTCGCCAGCATACTCCACTTTGGAGACTGGGGGAAGGGGAGGGGAAGGAAAGGGAGGAGAAGGGATGGGAGGGGAAGGGAGGGGCAGTTGACCACAGTGGTCGGGTGTGTCTTGCTGTTGGTGGCGGACTGAGAGGGAGCTGACAGCCAGGAGTTACGGCGTGGGCCCGTTGGGACGCTATTGGGGAGGAGCATTGGAGCCAAGTGTTATGGTGAAATGACACAAAGTGTTGAAGTAACTTGACAGACTGAATCAGTCTGAAGGTCCCAACATCACCTTCAAAGACGCTGGCTGACCTACCGAGTTACTCCAGCGCTCTGTGTCTTTTTGTCTATTAACCATCATCTGCAGTTTTTTTATTTCAATTACATTCTGTATTATGATAATACTTTACTCAGTTATAGTGGACAATCGACATAAACGGACACCACTCCAACTTCCTCCCCCATGGTCCGTTATAATGAGGGTTCACTGTATACAACTTTATATTTGAATGTACAAATGTTTGGGAATGTACAAATGTTTGGGAATGTACCAAATACTTGACTGAAGTATCTCTTGAAACTAAACAAGGCTACTGCTAAACTTGCATGCCATTGAAGTCCTCACATTAGCTTTGAACTACATATTTGCACCATTGCTAAGGTTGTCAATCTCTACCTCTGTTACAAAAATGTTCTCAGCTCTCCAGCTGAGGTTATTGGTCTTTGTTACCTCTAGATTTTATATTCCAACCCATTCTGACCAACATCTCTAATTGTACCCTCTGTAAATCAGCCATGTACCACATACCCACGCCCCATTTAGAATACAAAGCTCTCAGTTAGACAGGTACATGGATACAGATAAGGGCCTGTCCCACGAGCATGCGACTGCATGCGGCAAGCGCAGCCTAACGTGGGCGCTTGAGCCGTACGGCCTTGCGGGGCCGGTCCCACTTCGATTGCCGGAGCCCTGTACGGGGGATCACTAGACCTCCGCGAGGCCCCCGCTTCCGGTTTGGTCGTGTTTGCCGCATGCTCGTGGGACAGGCCCTTTAGACAGGTGTTTAAGAAGGAACTGTAGATGCTGGAAAATCGAAGGTACACAAAAATGCTGGAGAAACTCAGCGGGTGCAGCAGCATCTTCGCTCCATAGATGCTGTTGCACCCGCTGAGTTTCTCCAGCATTGTTGTGTACCTTTAGACAGGTATATGGATAGGACAGGTTTGGAGGGATATGGACCAAATACTGGCAGGTGGGAGTAGTGTAGCTGGGACCACGTTGGCCGGTGTGGGCAAGTTGGACCTGCTTCATCATAATCATAATTTATTAGTCAAGTATGTTTTGCAACATGCGAGGAATTTGGTTTGCCATACAGTCATTACAGAAAAGGAACAAGAAATACAACTACATAAAAATTGACATAAACATCCACCATAGTGGCTCCTCCATGTTCCTCATGTAATGGAAGGCAATAAAGTCTTATCTTCTTTTCTCCTTTCCTCCAGCGTTCGGGGGAGTTGAACCACCTGCAGCCGGCAATCGAACTCCCATGTCGGAGGTGTCTCAGCTCCCGCATCGGGGCGGTCGAACTCTTGCGGCTTGGAGGCCCCAAAATTGGTCTATCACAAGAGACTGCGTGCTCCACGATGTTAAAGTCCACAGCTCCTGCAGGTTGGAGCACCAAAGGCCAACTCCTGGCAAAGGGATCGCCCGATCCGAGATGTTGCGGTCCGCAGGCTGGAGCTCTAGAAGTCCCAGCAAGAGGCCGCCAACTCCATGATGTTAGCCCGCAGTGTGGACGGAGGTACGACAAGGAAAAGGTCGCATCTCCGTCAAGGAAAGAGGCAAGATAAGTTTCCCCCACCCACCCCCCACATAATACAAAACTAAAACATACATTTTACAAAAAACTAAAAACACGAAGAAGGAAAAGACGAAGACAGACCGTTGGCGAGGCAGCCATTGTGCAGTTTCCACACTGTATGACTCGAAGCTTTGGGGTATGGTTCAATGTTTTTTTAATTATGTACCTAGGTACAGTGAATTTACAAGAGTGTAGGAATAGTAGATTACACTGAGACAGCATATGAGAGTCGCCACATCTCCAGTGCCATTTTGTATGATTCAAGTCAAAAGTTGTTAAAAATGCAGCGTCTCAACTTGGTGGCACTGGGTCAGGGTGTAGGGTCAGCCTGGCCAGGTGATGTCTTCCACTGCTTTGTGCCGCTGAAGGTCGTGTCCCATCTATGCGCTCGGACTCTTGGAGCGGCATCAATCCACTTGAAACCCAGACGCCTTCAGGGCCTCCAGCGGTCTGCTCCACTGATGCCTCAATCTGGACACATCAACCTGAAAATGCACTGTCCCTTGCCTCACACGGCCACTGTTCTGACTCTGTGCACTGGCCACTTCCCAGAGTTGACCCCAGAACATCTAGAATGCCTCCAAGGGCGCGGGAGGCAAGTCCCCAGCCAGCTACCAGCACAGTTGTTTTCCTACTTCCACAGCCACTGCCATCTTGAATAACCATAAGCCTCCTTCTGATTTCTCCATTTAAAACTTGACCTTAAGTTCTCTCTCTTTAACCAAGCTTTTAATCATCAACCCTATTTCTTACTTCTGGTTTGTTGCCAATTTTTGTTGATAATACCCTTGTGAACTCCCTATGGAAATTTTACTGCAATGAAAATACCAAATGCAAGTTTCAGTTACAGTCATAGAGTTATACAGTGCAGAAATAGACCCTTCCAGGATAAGATCCATAAATATTTATTTCCTTGCAGCGCTATTGTGTAGTGGTTGCAGTGTGTATTCCACCTTCAAAATGAATTGTAGTTAGTTGTCCAGTCTAATCTGACATCTTGTCCCAAACCGGAGAATTCTGCCATATTGGACAAATTCCACATGCACATGGAAACACTACTGCCTGAAGGTTTACCTCCAAGTTACACACCATCCTGAGTTGGAAATACACTATTGGGACTTCATCGCTGTTGAGTCTAAGAAGGTCTACATGAGTTCAAAGTGGTAGCTCACTACCACCCTCTGATGGACAATTAGGGGTGGGCAATATATATTGACCTTGCCAGGTATGCCCTTTCCAAAAAATACAAAAGTAAGTTTTGAACTTGTGCTGTTACCAACACAAGATTGTTGATATACTTCCTTCATTCTCAATGAAGAGAAGCAATATGACCAATAATATCTATTTCCAAAGTTAATAAGTTGTGCTTCTGATGTAGAAATAGTACACTTTCAAACTTGGATACATTGCATTGAATAAATCATTGCCATGCCATCCTGCTCACAAACGTCGGATTTCGGGAGAGCATACCTAACGAGCAAAATTTGGTTTGAGCACTTTTGCATCCTGCTTTTTATAGAATGAAGATTTATTTCCATCAGAGTCTACCTAATCAAGTCCTCCTTACATTGCTTTATTTCACCAGAAACGAAGTTGAAAGAGGCCCAAGTTAATAGAAATCACATTCACACACAATTCTTTATAAAACTGTCAGTCAAGACAGGATCAGCAACAACTAAAATTTCTTGTTAACTTTTGCTGAATCTCCACAATTCTTTTGTGGTTTGGCACTCAATGGATCTCAGGGCAAAAATAGGTGCTTGCCAGCCTTTTCATCCCCTTGTCATGCAATTCATTTCACAACTGTATAGCTCAGAAAACATTTTCACACGAAGAAAGTATCTGGCTTGTACGCTGAAAAATAAATTAACCTGTTAGTTACCTGTATATCCAAGGCTAAGCAACCTGAGCCTGTACGGTGGTTATTGATTCTTCCTGATGGGTGAGAAGGGTCACATAAGAGGGAGTGAATTTTTTTTTTTGAAGTGATAGCAGGTTTATGCAAACTCCCTGCATTAATTTTTGTCACCTGAGAGAGATTGAATGGCATCTTCCACTTTGTCTCGTCCAGTGGACTTAACGGTTTGCAGCTGGTGGTGATAGGGATGGGGATGGGAAGGGGTTGTTGAACACAATAAAGGGCGTGTCTGCATTAGTATGCAAGATGGGAACTGCCCATGATTTGATGTTTTAGCTGGTCTTTTACCAACTATCAATTCTACATGGTTTGTTCTTCAACCAGTTAATTCCCATTCACAGACTTTCCACCTTAGATATGACCGACAATTAAACATCAGAGAGCGGACAGATCCATGTGGGAAGGGGAAGTGGAGTTAAAATGACAGGCAACCGGGAACTCCGCATGGCCATCGTGGAGAGACTTTTCCATTGTTGACCTTCTCTACTGCCAGTGTAACCCAATGTAAACTAGAAGAACAACACCTCATATTCCAGCTGGGCCGTCTACAACTTACAACCTAGTGGTATGAACATTGAATGTTCAAAAGTCAGATAACCCTTACCTCCTTTCGTTGCACCTCCAGCTCTCCCGTTTTGTTCCTTTTCCATAGCACCTCCACCAGCCTCCCATCACCCATTTTTAACCCACTCCCTCTCCCAGTTTCCATCTGCCCACTACCCACACACTTTACCCACCGTATCCTCTTCCCTATCTTGTTCCAGCTGCCCTTCATCTCCTTCTTAATAGTTACAATAGTCATCATCCACACTTAACAGATTGCAGTACTTGCAGCCTTTGTATTCCTTCATCCACCTTCACCCCCCCGCAACTTAACTCCATTTAACTTTGTTTATCTTTGTTTGTTTCAACCAGCCTCTCTTCCCAATGCCATCCTTCCCTTCTCCCAGCTATCTACATCTGTCCATCATCTGTCCGCACCTTGCTCCACTCATCACCTCCTGGCTCCTGTCTCACCCTTCCCTTCTTTATACTGTTTATCTCCCATCACCACACTTAGACCTGATGCTTGATCCAAACCATTGACGATTCCTCCCTCCCGCACAGAAGTTGCTTGACCTGCTAAGCTCCTCAAGCAGTTTATTTGCTCCACATTCCAGCATCTGTAGTCTCTTGTGTCTGAAAAATCATCCTCATCTTTGCCAGACCTTCTGGTTTGTTTTTTTTTTTGCTGAGGTAATCATGCAATTAGTGATACATATAGCAAGTACAACGAATCTCATACTAAATAGAGCCACCTTCTGCTATATTGCAGAACTTTACAAAGCCCAATAAGAATATAAAATCTAATGGGTTAATAGTACTCCATTAGATACCTGATGTGCATTTCCAGCAGATCACAAAATCCAGCAAAGGTCACTTTGTGGTGCTGACATCAGCTCTCGGTATCTGCACTCATCTCAAACAATGGCTTCAGCTGAATTTAATGTTAAAGCAAATAGCCCAATTTAGGGAAACAGTTGCTATCAATTACAAGATGGCGATAAACTGCTTGAGATGGCATCAGTCTTGATAGTAGCACCACAGAGATAGTCATGACAACCTTTTCATATTAAAATGTCATTTTGTAACTAGCACTTCAACTTTCTGACATTTGCATCACTTTTGTTATTTGAGTCAATATTTTGCACATGAATGCCAAAACCTGCCTGGCCACATCTCAATGATGGTTTTCTGTATTTGTGGGACAGAGAAGCAGCTGTATCAAGGGTCTTCAACCTGAAATGCTAACTCTGTTTCTCTTTTGACAAATGTTGCAACAGGCTGCGAGTTGTATAGGGCTCTGGTGAGACCACATCTGGAGTATTGTGTACAGTTTTGGTCTCCTAATTTGAGGAAGGACATCCTTGTGATTGAGGCAGTGCAGCATAGGTTCACGAGATTGATTCCTGGGATGGCGGGACAGTCATATGAGGAAAGATTGAAAAGACTAGGTTTGTATTCACTGGAGTTTAGAAGGATGAGAGGGGTTTCTTATAGAAACATATAGGGGATCATATAGAAAGGACTGGACAAGCTCGATGCAGGAAAAATGTTCCCAGTCTTGGGTGAGCCCCGAACCAGGGGCCACAGTCTTAGTATAAAGGGGAAGCCATTTAAGACTGAAGTAAGAAAAACCTTTTTCACACAGAGAGTTGTGAATTTGTGGAATTCCCTGCCACAGAGAACAGTGCAGGCCAAATCACTGGATGGATTTAAGAGAGAGTTAGATAGAGCTCTAGGGGCTAGTGGAATCAAGGGATATATGAGAGGGAGTTCGACGTGGCCCTTGTGCCTAAAGGGATCAGGGGGTATGGAGAGAAGGCAGGTACAGGATACTGAGTTGGATGATCAGCCATGATCATATTGAATGGCGGTGTAGGCTCGAAGGGCCAAATGGCCTACTCCTGCACCTATTTTCTATGTTACTATGTTTCTATGATATGGGGAGAAGGCAAGCACGGGTTATTGATTGGGGACGATCAGCCATGATCACAATGAATGGCGGTGCTGGCTCGAAGGGCCGAATGTCCTCCTCCTGCACGTATTTTCTATGTTTCTATGTGTTTTCACCATTTTCTGTTTTTCTTTCAGATTTCCATCATCCACAGATTGGTATGTTATTTTCAAGTTCCATCCTTCCCTCCTGTTTGAGAAGTTCAACTAATGGCACTAAAACTAATTCCTCACATCCAAATGGACACAAACCAAACTCATTTGAATGGTTGACACAAGGAACTGCAAATGTCAGTTTACTAAAAAGGCACAAAGTACTGGAGTAACTCAGTGAGTCAAGTAGCATCTCTGCAGAACATGGTTAGGTGACCTTTCGGGTGGGAACCTTCTTCAGACCCCAAAATATCCCTATCCGTCTTCTCCAGTAATGCTGTTAGACTCGCTGAATTCAGCACTTTGTGTCATTATTTTAAAGGTTATCGCCAGGCCTACACATTAAGCCCTGGAATCAATACTTAAGTACAGAGAGAAAGGGTCTATTTTTTCCCCAGCAAGGATCCTGCGGAGTTATTCTTGAAGCAACTCTGTTTAGTTTATGGAATTTCCCTCTTTACCTATCAATTTTCCTAACCTCCTGCCCACAATCCTACAACAGCCTTTCAGGCTTAGTTCAATGGATGCAAATATCCTGATAGGCAAAAAGAAAATCAGCCATTTAGTGAAGAAAATCTTATGGCAAGGAGAAGACACATATCAGTAAAGATATCTTCATCTCAGACCTAAATGTCTACTTCGATTTAAAGTTTCAATGTGGTCTACACCTACAAAAGCAAAATAAAAGCAACTATAGCTTTGTTATATTCTTAAAAGCAACAATATCTATATGTATACCATAATAAAAAAAGAGCAACTCTTTATATACACATGACAATCAAAATAAATCTTTCGGTATGTACACTTGAAATATATTTGGTAATGTTTCAGACTTTGTGCATTTAGATTTTCCTATTGTTTGTTACTACAAATAAACAAATAAAAACTCGTAATGCCCACATATATGTTTCTGTTCTTTGTACTCATGGAAATTACGGAGCACCATAGATATTTAATGTCAATGAAGCCATTTCGTTTCTCCTTCCACAAATGATGCCTGATCTAGGTACTACTGCAATTTTCTGTGTTTTTAGTTCAGATTTGTTTATCAATTACAAATTTCACCAGTAGTCAACTTACCATGATTATTGTTCAAACATCTAAATCAGCTTGTACGGTGGCCAGATCTGTGGAACTCATAGAAAGGAAGCATTTGTTACAGTCTAATTGGATTTTTCCTCTAATACCCCTTTGCTGATGTCGATGACCTCTACAGTTGTTTAATGGCGATCAGTATAGTTGGAGAATTTAATTGCACAACAATCCAACACTACCCGTATCTTTCCCTTCACAAAGTAAATGATTAATTCAACAGCTCATGGTCATCTCAGAGTATAAAGTCACTCATCGCTGGTGATGAGTGACTAGTTCCTGTCATTCTGCCTTAAATTCATACAAGACTGTCTGAAATGTCAACATTCGAGCTGGTGCAAGCTTCAAGTGGTATATTTCTTGCAGAGTGCTGAGGTGATGATTTCAGCATCTCTGTATCAGATGGCACACTATATGTTAGTGCTATTAATATGTATACTGTGTTACATTGATAGAAAAGCACGACGACCGTCTTTGGTCTGATGAATGATAAAAACACTTCAAAATATAGAACTATCTAGAAACTTACATTCCGAATATCACATTTGCTTCCAAAAACTTTGCAATTACTTTTTCTCCTCCTTTTGAAGAGGAGAAAGAGTCCCAGCTACACTCGTCCCATCTGCCAGCATTTAGTCTAAATCCCTCCAAACCTGTCCTATCCATGTATATGTCCAACTACTTCTTAAATGGTGGGATAGTCCCTGCATCAACTACTTTCTCTAGCAGCTTGTTCCATACATCCACCACCCTTTGTGCGAAAATGTTTTAAAGTTACCCCTCAGATTCGTATTAAATCTTTTCCCCTTCACCTTAAACCTATGTCCTCTGGTCCTCGATTCACCTACTCTGGGCAAGAGACTCTGTGCATCAGATTTCAGGATTCTTTGTCATCTTTGACTACTTTTCAATCTACAATAATCTCAGGGAGTCCTTAACGAGTGATTTTTTAAATCATGCTCTCATAAGCGATTAGTTGTGTGACAGCACCATATTTTGATCCTGTGGGGCACGTTCCTCTTATATTAACTATAAATGTGCGGCAACATTATTGGAGTTTTGTTCTAACCAGCTTCAACCCACAACACGCTTAACCTGGTAAAAACTCAATTAAAAATAATTTATCTTAAACTAAAACAGCCACTGTGAAACCACAAGCGATTAACACTCATTTTAAGATGTGTTACAATTGTGATAGAATAAACACAGATTTGTTGAGATAAATACTAATTAACCTGATATTTCTTGTGGCCAGGAAGCGAGCGGGCAAGATCATCTCTGACCCCTCTCACCCTGGCCACAAACTCTTTGAATCGCTTCCCTCTGGAAGGTGACTCCAGACTGTCAAAGCTGCCACAGCCAGACATAAAAACAGTTTTTATCCACGAGTCGTTGCTCTACTCAACAGCCAAAAATCTGTAGCCTCCCTTTGATCTGGTATTTTGTTGGTTCACATGCTTGATCAATGGTGTTTTATCATTAATATTTTATTATTATTAATGTTTAGTGTTTTCCCGAGTCATTCGTAACTGTCACTGAATGTCGTGTTGTTACTTGTGGGCGGAGCACCAAGGCAAATTCCTTGTATGTGAATACTTGGCCAATAAACTTACTTACTTACTTAGCTACAATCATGGTTACAATTATCCTAATTCTCCAGTTAGTTCATCTGCATGTATGTATAAAGGAATTGCTCTAAAAACTTTCTGATGATGTTTCAGAACAAACATACAGAACATTATAACACAGGAACAGGTAATTTTGTATGAGTTGTAAAATGCAGAGCAGGAGGATTTGCCGGGACATTTCCACAACTTCCAGACAAAAAGAGCAAATAACAAACAAGGTGAGCCAATATCACAGATGGATGACTGGTGCAGACTGATGCAGAAACCAAGTTACCTGAAGTTGTGGAATGCAATATTGAATCCAGCAGGTTGCAATGGGCCCAGACAGAAGATGAGGTGCTGTTCCTCAAGCTGCATTGGACCAACTGTGCAGAATGCCATGCACCAATAGTGGGATGGTGAACTGCATTAAATTTGTCCAAGGCACTTTACAGGAGCAATCGCAAACCAAATTTGACCGTATACCACATAAAAAATAAAATACTGAGGCAGTTCTTGGACAAAGAGATGGTTTTAGCGCACATCTCATAGATGGAGAATCACAAAAGTTAAAGTGAAATTTAAAAGGTTTGGGCCTAGATGTCAATGAAGATGTGATTGTAATCAATGTTCTATACCCACAACAATGGCAGGTATTTCTGGGAATAATACAGAAGGTGCAGGATCAGTTCATTCCAAAGAGGAAGAAAGATTCCAAGGGGAGTAAGGGGCGACAGTGGCTGACAAGGGACGTCAGGGACAGCATAAAAATAAAAGAGAAGTACAACATAGCAAAGATGAGCAGGAAGCCAGAGGATTGGGTAACATTTAAAGAGCAATAGAAGATAACTAAAAAGGCAATACGGGGCGAAAAGATGAGGTACGAAGGTATGCCAGCCAAGAATATAAAGGAGGATAGTAAAAGCTTCTTTACGTATGTGAAGAGGAAATAATTAGTTAAGACCAAAGCTGGACGGATGCTTGAAGACTGAAAAGGGTGAATTTATTATGGGGAACAAGGAAATGGCAGATGAGTTTGGATCCGTTTTCACTAAGGAGGACACAAACAATCTTCCTGGTGTACCAGCGAGAGGATCTGGGGTGACGGAGGAACTGAAGGAAATCCACATTAGGCAGGAAATGGTGTTGGGTAGACTGATGGGACTGAAGGCTGATAAATCCCCAGAGCCTGACCCCAGGGTCTGCATCCCAGAGTACTTAAGGAGGTGGTTCTAGAAATTGTGGATGCATTGGTGATCATTTTGCAATGTTCTATAGATTCAGGAGCAGTTCCTGGGCATTGGAGGCTAGCTAATGTTATCCCACTTTTTAACAAAGGCGGGAGATAGAAAATAGGGAATTATAGAACAGTTAGCCTGAGATCGGTGGTGGGAAGATGCTGGAGTCCATCATAAAGGATGAAATAGCAGCACATTTGGGTAGCAGTAACAGGATTGGTCCAAGTCAGCATGGATTTACAAAGGGGAAATCTTGCTTGACTAATCTTCTGGAATTTACTGAGGATGTAACTAGGAAAATGGACAAGGGAGAGCCAGTGGATGTAGTGTACCTGAACTTTCAGAAAGCATTAGATAAGGTCCCACATAGGAGATTAGTGGACAAAATTAGGGCACATGGTATTGGGGGTAGAGTGCTGACATGGATAGAAAATTGGTTGGCAGACAGGAAACAAAGAGTAGGGATTAACAGGTCCGCAGGCAGTGACTAGTGGGGTACTGCGAGGCTCGGTGCTGGGACCGCAGCTATTTACAATATAAATTAATGATTTAGATGAAGGGATTACAAATACCATTAGCAAATTTGCAGATGACACAAAACTGGGTGGTATGAACTGTGAGGAGGATGCTATGAGAATGCAGGGTGACTTGGACAGTTTGGGTGAGTGAGCAGATGCATGGCAGATGCAGTTTAATGTGGGTCAATATGAAGTCATCCACTTTGGCAGCAAAAACAGGAAAAAAGATTATTATCTAAATGCTGTCAAGTTGGGAAAAGGGGAAGTACAACGGGTTCTGGGGGTCCTTGCTCATCAGTCAATGAAAGTAAGCATGGAAGGTGCAGCAGGCAGTGTAGAAAGCGAATGGCATGTTGGCCTTCATGACAAGAGGAGTTGAGTATAGGAGCAAAGAGGTACTTCTGCAGTTGTACAGGGCCCTAGTGAGACCACACCTGGAGTATTGTGTGCAGTTTTGGTCTCCAAATTTGAGGAAGCATATTCTTGCCATTGAGGGAGTGCAGCATAGGCTCACAAGGTTAATTCCCGGGATGGCGGGACTGTCATATGCTGAGAGAATGGAGCGGCTGGGCTTGTATACTCTGGAATTTGAAAGATGAGAGGATATCTTATTGAAACATATAAGATTATTAAGGGTTTGGACACTTATTCTGCTAGAGGCAGGAAACATGTTCCCGATGTTGAGGGAGTCCAGAACCATGGGCCACAGTTGAAGAATAAGGGGTAAGCCATTTAGAATGGAGATGAGGAAACACGTTTTCACACAGAGAGTTGTGAGTCTGGAATTCTCTGCCTCAGAGGGTGGTGGAGGCTGGTTCTCTGGATACTTTCAAGAGAGAGCTAGATAGGGCTCTTGAAGATTCTGGAGTCAGGGGATATGGGGAGAAGGCAGGAACGGGGTACTGATTGTGGATGATCAGCCATGATCACATTGAATGGCGGTGCTCGCTTGAAGGGCAGTAAGGCCTACTCATGCACCTATTGTATATAAGGTGCTGGAATTTAAGGTGCAAAAGGACCTCATATAAATGTGGGACTAGACAATGATACAGAATAAGGGAGGGATGTGAATGTTGAAAAATAAGAAAATTAGTGTTAAGAGTTGCTGGCAGCCTAAGCCAACATAGGTCACAAATGGTGCGAGTCACTACATTTATAAAAAGGCAGTGGGGTGAAATTAAATTTACATGGGATAGAAGATGGGCATTATGTAGCAGTAGTTCAGCTGACATGATAAAGGCATTGACAGTGGGTTTCACACTGATTGAACTTGGTGAGGTATCTTGCAGGCAGAGATTGATGAAGAGATGTGTCAGAACCTCATCCTGAGATCACAGTCATGAACGATTGAGGTGGTCAGTTTCAAATGGTCGCCGGGGTGATGATTGGGGTTTGTGCAATGATCACAACATTGTCCAAAGTCAATAGCTTCACACACCATTCAGTTACAAATATTTAATTTGCACATTAGTGTGTATTTGTTTTTGACACCTGGTTTTTCATACCCTTCCTAACAAAAATAAAAATAAGTCACTGTCTTGCAAATTTCAACTGACTTCCTGATTTACTGAAGGATCTTTTTGTGCATCTATTCATTTTTACGATTTGCTGCAATATATGAGAAACAGGTAAGATCCAAGGATTGATTCCTGGGAGAACTGAGAGGAAAGGACTACTAGCTCCCCCCATCTGAACATGCCAGACAGATGATAATTCAGAACTTCACGTTCTTTTTCACCCATTACTTCATTACTAATTTACTGTAATTCACCATATTGTTTATATACTCCTTAAAATGTTTCAGAATTATATATACTCACATCGTTGCAAGAAACAGAAACATGCCAGATGTGGGACCCAGATTTACAGTGTATTAAGAAAGCAAGGCCATGCATTTTAACTAAGTTCTCATTAGCTTCAACAGCTGGTCATTAGGTTAGTTGAAAGATAGGGAAAGGGCAAAACGAGACCCGAGGGAAAACCGATTAAGTTATCTTCGCATAAAACCAGTTTGCCAGGGATACCAAGAAGATAAATCATTAAATAACCGTGCCCAATCCTTGAAAATCCCATCAACTTGTGACCTGGTCATGTTGGCTCCATTACTGTCTTAGCCATCAGACGTCTGAGTCTGGATAAGTTTTAAAGAGGGAAGTTTGGAGATAGTTCTTCACCAGATGTTAATTTTCATGACATGTATTCGAGCTCCAAAATAATGTGTAGGATCTTCGATCGTCAGGAACAAAGTACAGAAATTCTACTTTTCAGAGCGCAGGGAGCTTATAAAAATTGGTTTTGGATACAAATAGAGAAAAGTTGATCAAAACAAAAGACGATAAATTGGGGGAATGGTTACTGCAGCGTGAAATAGAAGGTGAAAAAACAAAAGCTTAAACATTACACTTGATTAGATTCAGATTCAGATTCAGATTCAACTTTAATTATCATTGTCAGTGTACAGTACAGAGACAACGAAATGCATTTAGCATCTCCCTGGAAGAGCGACATAGCATATGATTTGAATAAATATTTACTTTAGCATATATACAGACATAGTGTTTTTCCTGTGGGAGGAGTGTCCGGGGGGGGGGGGGGGGGGGGGGGGGGGGGGGGGGGGGGGGGGGGGGGGCAGTCACCGAGGTACGTTGTTCAGTAGAGTGACAGCCACCGGGAAGAAGCTGTTCCTGGACCTGCTGGTCCGGCAACGGAGAGACCTGTAGCGCCTCCCGGATGGTAGGAGGGTAAACAGCCCGTGGTTGGGGTGAGAGCAGTCCTTGGCGATGCTGAGCGCACTCCGCAGACAACTTTTGCTTTGGACAGACTCAATGGAGGGGAGCGAGGAACCGGTGATGCGTTGGGCAATTTTCACCACCCTCTGCAAGGCCTTCCGGTCGGAGACAGAGCAGTTGCCATACCATACTGTGATACAGTTGGTAAGGATGCTCTCGATGGCCATGATGTTCAGGAGTTGAAGGAATAAAGCTGTTCACAACTGACTCTATCATCATAACATTAGAATTTGTTTCAAAAATAGTCAGTGAGATGAAAACAAAAATGCTCATTCAGAGAGACTGGAATTCACTAGCCCTGCTGATAGTCAAGAGTCAAGAGTATTTTATTGTCATATGTCCCAGATAGGACAATGCAATTCTTACTTGCTGCAGCACAACAGAATATGTAAACATGGTACATAACGGGAGAACAAAAGAAAAAAGTTCAGTGTGTATTTATACACATACACACACATACTCAATAAATAAACACATATAGTGCAATAATAGTAATAGACTGTTGCAGTTCAGAGCTTATTTGTTGTTGTGTTTAATAGCCTGATGGCTGTAGGGAAGAAGTTGTTCCTGAACCTGGTCGTTACAGTGTTCAGGCTCCTGTACCTTCTTCCCGATGGTAGTGGTGAGATGAATGTGGCCAAGATGGTTGAGGCAGCGACTTCGATAGATCCCTGGTGGGGAGGTCAGAGCCGGTGATGGACTGTGACAGTGACGGTCTTTTCCGTTCCTGGACGTTCAAGTTGCAGAACCAGGCCACGATGCAAACAGTCAGTATGTTCTCTACTGTGCACCTGTTCAAGAGAATCCTCGTTGACATCCCAAACCTCCGTAATCTTCTCAGGAAATAGAGGTGTAGATGTGCCTTCTTCATAATTGCATCAGTGTGCTGGGACCAAGAAAGAACTTCGGAAATATGTACGCCCAGGAATCAACATTTAACAGGTGTTTTGTTGCATAGTTTTATACTCATCACCCATATGGACTCAAAATAGGAACATATAAACATAGGAACAGAAAATCGCAACTCAGTCCCTCAAACCTGCCCTGCCATTCAATTAGATAATTGTTAATTTGAATTTACAATAATATGAAGTAAGAGTCCAGAGTAAGCCACTCGGCCCCTTGAGCCTTTTTCTGCCATTCCATAAGATCATGGCTGATCTAATTGTAAAATCAACTCTGCATTCCCATCTATTCCCAGTAACCTTTCACCCGCTTACATTAGAAATTACTTGCTTTTGGCCCATAATAAATGGAATCCGCCCCTATCAAAAATGCAAACAAGCAGATTATTCTCATTTAACTTGTATGCCACTATTCATTTTCATTTTGAAATATATTCTTCTTCAGCACTCTCTCCCTATTAAAGTGAGTACAGCATTTGTTTTTGGGTTTTTTAAAATCCTGCAGTGAATATTAACATGGAGGTACATCAAGCAATTAGCAGGGCACATGGTGCGTTGGCCTTTATTGCAAGAAGATTTAAGTCCAATTGTATGGAAGTTTACTGCAATTATATAGGGGCCAGGTGAGACTTCTTTAGACTGAAGAATGGTCCCGATCCGCAATGTCTTCTGACCATTTCCTCCACAGATGCTGCCTGGCCCTTTGCATTAGTTTGTGTTTTGCTCAAGATTTCAACATCTGCAGTTCCTTGAGTCTTCTGGAATATTGGGTATTGGACTGGTCACCCAACTCAAGGAAAGTTGCATTTGCAAAAGAGGGAATGCACTTCAGCTCATTAGGACTAGAATGGCAGGTTTGTCCTTAGGCTCATTGGACTGATTCCTAGAAATGGCAGGTTTGTCCTACGAGAAAGCAATAAGCAGGAAGGACCCAGTAATGAAAAAACTTGACTGAATCAGGCACAATTCTTAAAAGTGTAAATGAGGGTAAATGTTGTTTACCAAGTAGAGGTATCTAGAACTAGAGTCACAGACCCAAATTATGGGTCATTCAAAACTGAGAGAATACATTTCCACAGGTAGGAGGACCAAGAGCTTTGATATGCTCCCAATAGGATTGTGGAGGCTCAATTTGAACATTTGTTTAAGAAAGAACTGCAGATGCTGGAAAAATCAAAGGCAGACAAAAAAGCTGGAGAAACTCAGCAGGTGAGGCAGCATCTATGGAGCAAAGGAAAAGGCGATGTTTCGGGTCGAGACCCGAACAAAAAAGTTGGAGAAACTCAGCGGGTAAGGCAGCATCTATGGAGCGAAGGAATAGGCGACGTTTCGGGTTCGCTCCATAGATGCTGCCTCACCCGCTGAGTTTCTCCAGATTTTTTTATCTACCTTCGATTTTTCCAGCATCTGCAGTTCTTTCCTAAACATTTCATCTACTCCACTGCAAAATCTCCTCAAGGTATGTTGACTTTGAAGATGTTCTCCTCCTCTCTCTGAAGACAGTTTGACAACCTCTCTCTCTCACTACCCCCCCCCCCCCCCCCCCCCCCCCCCCCCCCCCCCCCCCCCCCCCCCCCCAATCACAGGGCCCTCTGTGATTCCTCCTTCCCTCCAACTCTACAACCACATCTTAACAGCACCTCATATTTCGCTTGGGTAGGTTACACCCCAGTGGTATCAACATTGACCTCCAATTTCAGGTAGTCCTTGCTTTCTCCTTCCTTCCCCTCCCCAGCTCTCCCACAACCTACTTTCTCCGCCTCTTCCTTTCTTTTTCCCGCCCCCGCCTCCCCATCCGACGACAGTCTGAAGAAGGGTCTCAACCCGAAACGTCGCCTATTCCTTCGCTCCATAGATGCTGCCTCACCCACTGTTTCTCTAGCTATTTTGTCTACCCTCATGGTCAGGACAGAGATTGATAGACATTCAGATATTTAGGGACCAAGGAAGCAGAGTTACCAAAGGTAAATAGTGTTGAGATAAATGCTTAGCCATAATCTAATTGAATGTTGGAACACCTGGAGGTTTTAAATGGTGTATTCCTGATTCTATTTCTTCTGCCGTGATGTTAAATTCACCGATTTTAGTTCATTAATCAGGGGGTTTTAAATATCTTGTTTTCTTAGCAGTTCCAAAACACATTGCTCCAGAAAAATGTTTTAAGTACACATTTCCAGATATATTTACTACTTGGCCTCTGTTTCTCCCAATTGATGTAACAAAGAAGTAAAATTATAAATCAGAATAGCATAGAAACATAAAAAATAGGTGCAGGAGTAGGCCATACGACCCTTTGAGCCAGTACTGCCATTCAATATGAACATGGTTGATAATCCAAAATCAGTACCCCCCTCTGGCTTTTTGCCCATATCCCTTGATTCCATTAGCCCGAAGAGCTAACTCTAACATGTTGATGCATCATAATTGTCTGGCTATCTGACCTCTACTAATTATCTTGACATGCATATGATTACCTACAACTTAATGAAATAAATATTTAGAATGCTGTTGAATTTTGGAAATGTAACATGCTGTGTGATGCATATTCATTCAATAGATGTTCAGAATGTGCAACTGATAAAATGTTCGGTGGTTAAGTAATCCAGTGATTAAATTGAATTAAAATGAATACGTTATTATTAGCCACTATAGCAACAGTACATAAATCTCAACAAGTCTTGATCGTAGAATTTCATGAATCCTCTTAAAAAAGTTTTAAATATTCACACAAAGCCATTTGAATTTCTAGACCTGTTTGTCAAGCCTGTGCCTTCCCTGTGACAATCCATCTGATAGACAAGATGACAGAATGCATCCAACTGAGGAATGTGAGTTCAACTGTAAATCTCCCGGGAGTGGAATTTGTTGACTTTGAAACTGACCATTTGAACTGCATGTTAAAGCTGCAGCATGAATTCCCAATGAATAAACAGGTGCAAAATTACACATTCTTTGAATTCAAAATTCAGCCACTATTTGGTAATAATATCAAAGTTGGTTGAAAACAATGTTATTATACAGTGCCACATACGCACTCAATGGAGGACGGAAGTTTAATCTATTATACGTGCACACCCAATAATTTTAAAAGTCAATTGCCCAGGAATTCATCTCTGACTGTTAACACGGAGTATAATTGTAACAAATGCTTCTCTACTCTTTTTTAAATTGAAATGTAACCAAAATTCCTAAACAGGTAAACTTTGAAGCAACTGCTGTGTTCCACCATATTGTACATTGGTGACTAGGGATGAACTTTTGAGGAAAAGTGATTTATTAAATAATATATTCTTGGACATGATACTTTGCTTTTCGTAGCTACTCAGCTATTCTACAACTGCAAGGTAGCCATTTAAGATAAAGCAGATGAAAATTCAAATTGAATGAAATCAGAATGCAACGCAGATACAATGAAAAAGCATACAATTGTATCTCAATGACATCGATAGCAATGAACTAGTGACAAAAATGAAGGATAGATTCAGCATTGTGGAGTTTCAAGCAGACCATTTATTTCAAAAAGCATAGGTCACAGAATTATGGCCACAAAAAAGCTACCTCTGCTCTCTTCCTTTTGAACACTCATCTCTGAACTCACCTTTAAACAACGACTTTTACATTTTAAATTATTGTTCATTGGCTTATTATTTGTTATGTTTTTACCTTATATTTATCAATTAATATTTAAATTAAACAAAGACTGAAGTGTTCTATGGCCATATGTACACACATGCACACTAATGACAAACCTTTTGCCCATGTTTCACTGCACAGAAACAATAATGCCTTGAAATAAATAGTTTCATCTGCTCTGTTTTTTGTAAAGTCACAATAAGTTTAGGCCTTGTGATATTTAACTAGATATATTGCTTCTCCACAAAATGGTGTCCATCATACTTTTTATTGCTTTGCAATCTATTGCACATACATGGGAGTTCTTCAATTGAAAATGCAGTGCCCTTAAAATGAAACTACACCAATGTAACAATACTATATAATAAAACACCACATGCTTATGTAATAATTACACTTATGATATTGGTGCTTCAGCATTAGTGCAAAATTATCCTCATTTATCACAACATACATGACCCAGGATTTCCATTTTCATCTGGACATGGAAGATAATCAAGCCACAGTTAAGGTGTGCATGGTTCTTACCTCTAATGGTCCTCTTATGATGTGTGTTTGTTCACTTCCAACTTCCAGGGCTACGTCGACGGTTGCAAAAGGTCGACTGGCCATCTGCTGTCTCTCCCGCAGTAGTTGCTGTGAGTGAAAAGATTTAAAAAAAATGATTTCAACAGAAATCAGCAGCATTGAGATTTCAGATATGTTCACTTTAGTGTGACAAAACAAACATATTTGTGACACTCTGAAAACCGATAACCATTTTTCTGAAGAAAAATTGTCAATGTGAACAAATACAAGTTGTTACTGAACAAACTGCCTATTACAATAATGATCCATATCTTAAACTGAAAATTAAATTTAACGATAAAAGAATGAATCTAAACTGTTGCAGCACTGAAGTTCATAAAAACCATTTAGACACAGTTGTGAAAACCATATAATTGCCCCAAGTTATATTTTAGGTCTCTGTAGGCAGTTTGGTCTGGTACATAATTATATTTGGAGTGATGTTAAGATAATATCAGTTCAGTTATTCAGATTTCAACCCATAGTTTGAACAAGATCATTATAAAACAACTTATCACAAAGAAATGTCACATTGACTTGCCAGATTGCTGGTAATGCCTGACTTAAGGGTCTGGTTTCAATAGGACACTGATCAATCTTTCAGTGGATTTTTTTCCCTGAAGAATTAATTTACAGAAGAAAGCTTCTTTTCATCCAGAATCAATATGAGGCAAGAGTTGAGTTTTACTTTGGAGACTTGTACCACAGGGAATCCGAACTGGGGAAAATCCTTGTTATAATTTTCACTTAATGTGTGAAAAGCTTATGGCAAACATCTAAGAAGCTTGTGACTAAATGCTTTTGAGTTGCCTTAAAAAGGTGCTTTAACATTTTAAAGCTATCTTAAAAGACACTTAATTCCCCCAAGGGACAAAGCTGCTCCTATATTCCTGCAAAATTCACATAATCAAGTAGATCTGGGGAAATCATTAAAGCAAAGAGTAATTATTTAGTAATAAAAAAAAGGAGGCATTTTCCACAACTGTTTCCTTGAAAATAAAAATAATTGCTGGAATCATGCTTGCGGAAAAGCATAAGACAAACGTCTGACTGGAAATGGGGAGTTCTTCCGTTTTAAGAACTGGAGCTTTCTTTGGTCTAATTAATATTAAGCTTGTATTGACTGCACAGCACTTCTAGAATTAAACAAAAAGATAAATGGTCCAACCATACGATATTTCCAAGAGCACTTCTTGAATTAAACAAAAAGATGAATGGTTGAACCGTTGTGCTATTTTCAAATGCGGCACAATTTATTGTAATGGGTTTTCTTTTCAGGAAGGGAGGTCAGAAGAGATGTAATTTTGTCCTGTTGTAAATCTCAGTCACACATATATTTGCCATTCAATTGCAATGGAAATCAGGTCACTCTAACCCTCTCAATGACTAAAAAGTGAATGCTGGTGGCATACATTTAGGAAAAAAAGTGGTAAGATTTAAGTACTTTAAACATTGATGTTTTTGACCATCACCCAAAGTGAAGTAACATTTATATATAATTTAAAAAATGAAGAGCTCAACACTTAATGAAAAGCAATATAACTTTGGTACAAGTGATTATCTACCTTCAAGTTCCTGTAATAAAGAATTAGAATTCCCGTGGTTCACAGCTTTGTAAACTGTAGCCATGAACATTTCAGATGATGATTACAGTTTCATAGTTTTCATTGCTGAGCTTGGGAGTAACAAGCCCCCATACAATGGCTGAATTGGATGTTCACAAGAATTCACCATTCACAAAAAATGAAAGCTTGGATGAACTGGCAAGTTCCAAACGATTATTATTACGGGAACATTGAAAATATGAATTCAATCAATCAATCAATCAACCTTTATTGTCATCTTGCAAGCAACAGTTGTACAGTGCAAAATGAAAAGACGTTTCCCAGGGAATAGCGGAGCATCGCACATGAAATTTAAAACATAAATTCACACATAATAACACTAAAACAATCAAGTCCCTGATAGAACAGTATAAATAAATAGTTAAAGCAGGTAAAACACAACGTTAAAATACAATAAACCAATCATAAAAATGTCCGGGGCAGCCGATTTGATGGCCAGTGCCAATTATTAAAGTGGCCAGTGCCAGTTATTAAAGTGTCCGTGCCAGCCGCAGAATCAAGTGACTGTGAGTACAGAGTGACTGTTTAGCAGCCTCACAGCCTGTGGTAGGAAGCTGTTTAGCAGTCTTGTAGTCCGGGCTTTGATGCTTCGATATCTCTTGCCTGATGGCAGGAGATCCAGGTGTATGTGGAGGGGGTGCAGTTTGTCCTTAGCAATTCTCTGAGCTTTTTTCAGACAGCGGCAAAGGTCACTTTACAACAAAAACTTGCCGTTTTTCAGTATATTTAACAAAGGATCATAGAGAATGTCACTGACATTAAATCAGCCAAACTTGACCTTCAAGCCAAAAAAAACTATAAATTAGGTAGATACCAAAAGCGTACTTGAATATGCTTTAATAAAAATCTCCTCAACAGGATCCTAAAAATTGGAGAGGCATAGAGTTTTAAAGAGATAGTTTCAAATCTTGGGCTTGGTTGCCTGAACGTACGACTGCCAAAGTTTTGCTGGGTATGAGGATGCATTACAGACCAGGAACTCAGTGTCACAAAGCATGAAAACAGACAATTCAGTACACCACACCCACACCAACTAA
Organism: Leucoraja erinaceus; assembly: GCF_028641065.1. Taxonomy (NCBI): domain Eukaryota; kingdom Metazoa; phylum Chordata; class Chondrichthyes; order Rajiformes; family Rajidae; genus Leucoraja; species Leucoraja erinaceus. The sequence continues at coordinate 23,849,204 of NC_073391.1, read as the reverse complement.
TGGGCACCCACGCATATTATTTCCATCTTTCAGTACTTCGCCCATAGACATCTATCTTGGGAAATCCAAGTGCTTGTTTTGACATTTCTAAAATGCTGTCAGCAACTCTATTTCCACCAATCTCTATGCCAATCTATTCCACGCACTCACCACTCCCCTCTTGATCTCTCTTACACTTTACCCTAAACCTATGTCCCAGAGTTTTATCTACCATCGCTATGGGGATGTTTCCTGCAGTCTAATTGCAATTGCAAGCCAAACATATCTGTAACTGGGCAAAAAGTGATTCATAAGAGAACATAAAAATACCCTATCGATACCTCTCATAATTACTCAATCATATTACTTCTTAACTTCCTTCGCTCTAGGGAAAAAAGACTCAGCCCCACCAGTCTCTCCTCATATGTGAACTTCTCCACCCCAGTCAGCAACCCGGTGAATGGCCCCACTACCCTCTCCAGCACCATTACATTCTTACTTTCGTGTAGTGACCAGAACTGCATGTTATACTCCAGATGAGGTCAGGTCAATGCTTTCAGAGTTGGACTATAACCTCCCCACTTTTGTATGTAATGCCCTGACTAATAAAGGCAAGCATTGCATATTGCATATACTAGCATTGTTACAAAACCTACCATCAGCAGCACTACAGATCTGCCACTGCCTGTGCATGCGATTCCGGAGGTTTTGGGGGGGGGGATTTAATTGCAGGTTTGCATTGGTTGTAGGAGAGGGATTTCCTTGCGTTGCTAGCTGATGAAGAAAAATCATTCAAGCTTTACTTCCCGGGTTTGAAAAAAAAAATTGTTGGACGATTTAATCTCTGCATTGAAGTTAAACGCGATTTCTAACGTCTTCAACATCACGGATCGCAATATCAGGACAAAACAAAAGGTACGTTGTGTATTTAACAGGTTATCTTGATTTTTGGTGTGGCTTCATTTTAATCTTAGGATGCGAGAAATGTTATTTAGGCCCACATACGAATCGGCCATGTCTTGCCGGCTGATATGGGCTTAAAGTTTATGGTAACGGCAACATTCCAATCGATCACATTCCAGAAACATCCACTCATAAGATAATCACATTTTTTTTTTTTTGCACAATCATGTCATAAGAACATCTAAATCATCTATATTTTGTGTTATTGTCTATCCATGATCAATATTTTCATACTAAATATCCACAGTACAGTTTTAGTCAGATGTATTGTGCAAAAAATAATGATTTTGATTATCTTGAGAGTGGATGTTTCTGGATTAATTTATGGGAATTAAACATTAAATTCCTTCCATTTGGCATATAAATTCATGACAAAGTGAGATTTAAAAATCATGTTATATTGTGAATTCTTGTGTGAATGGGATCAGTTTGTTATTTGTTATTTGGATACTTAGGCTATTTTAAAAATGTTAGCCATTTCTTAAGACATGGATAGATGTTTAGGTCTAGTAATTGCATTTAAATGAATTTAATTGATTTGATGAAACTGATAAATATGAATTTTTTGTTGGGTATTTACTATTTGTTTTAGCGTTTAACTTTATCATTTCTACCTTTTTTCCTAAAATTGCAAATAATAACTTGTTTCTGTTAATGCTGTTCAGTGTTTTTTTTTTCTTTACATTTTAAACAGATGTCTCCGAAGAAGAAATGCAAAATTGTCAATCCAAATGCCCAGACTGATTTAGACAGCATTCGCAGAGATTATCCGAATTTGGACGACTCCAAATGTGATGATCTGCAGGACACTCTTAATGGGAAAGTTGTGGGTAGAAAGGCATGTCATGCATGGTTTGAAGAACAAAAACTTGTAGTTTACAATGCAAAGTTGTAAATTGAAAAGTTGTGGAAAAACAATGTGTACAGTTGCTTATTGGTTACAATCTGAGGAGTATGATGATGCTACTGATTATGATATGCCAACGTACCAGCTAGCAACTGATCTTCTCCATAAAGACTTGGTCTTTTGCTAGAAATTGTAATTTCTTTACCTGTCTGTTACGGACTTACAGCATATAATACAATAATATTAAAGTTCTGATCTTGAGAATATCACATTTTTGAATTTTCAAGGCAGTCTGGGTATTTATGACTATTTCCGTCACAACAGTCAATTTTGTAATTAGCTACAATTAGGTAACTAACTAATTATATACTTTATTTTCAGGTCATCCAAGTAAGATGTTTCATATTTGTTTCAGAATGCTTCTATTTATAATAACTGAAAATTTCATTCAGTTCTCTTAATTTTTAAGAAAGTTATGGGCTTTTGACTGTCCTTGATCACAGCTTTTGTGTTCAGACAATGGAAAAGCAATAGGGAACAAGATGTTAATTTCCGAGTATGAAAATGACCATAACTTTTTTTATACTGAAGATATGAAAGTGAATTAGGTATCAAATTACAGTTCATTTTATGCTTTATCTGATGCGATAAATTACAGGCTTGATTTTTTAAATCTCAAAATTTTGTAACATTCCTACATATACCTTCTTAACAATGTTATCTACCTGTGCTGTCACTTTCAAAGGTTTTTGGACTTCTACCCACCAAGGTTCCTCTAATCCTCAGTGCTCCTCACCATCCATGTTGTACATACATAACTCATTGACAGTCCCAAAATGCATCACCTCACATTTATTTGGATTAAACTGTACCTTCCATTTCTCGACCCACTTCACCATCACATTGGCATCACCCTATAGCCCAGAACTGCCCTCCACACTAGCCATTTGGGGAGTGTACCTGTAAGGTTGGTATAGGTTATTGAAAATTTAAGCAAGAGTATCTGAATTTTAATCCGGAATTTTTAAATGATTGAAGGATACAATGTGGAAATATGGCCAAGTACATGCCAGCCATCAATCACGGTTCGTATGTTATCCCACTTTTGCACTGAAAAAGTGGAAGTCGTCCGAAAGAATTAAAGGGTTTGAAGCAAGATTCAATGAGGTCAGTGGAGATGCAGCAGAGATTTGGATGTGAAGAATTACAATGTGGAAGTTAGTCAGAGGAGCAATGGAATAGACGAGGCATGGGGGCAATGGAGAAATCATAATTTCAGCCCATGATGGGCTGTGACTGCAAGAAGGAAGGTATTAATGTTGCTTGAGTGGCAGTAGCTATCTTTCTGATGGAGCTTGAAGCTAGGTTCAAAGTAGTACAGAGCTTTGATATTGTGAAGAGTCTTATTCATCTCAAAACTGGTGAGGCCAGTGGCATCAATGCCAAGTTTACTTTGGCGACTGAAGATCAGGTTTCACTCCAAAAATACTTAGAAAAAATTGAGCATATCAATCCAAAATTCTCATTACACACAAAAAATGCATAGGGATAAAATAACAACTCATTTTCACTCATGAACATATCAAAAATCAATAGTCATAATATTTATGAACTTTAGTATGCTGTACTAAGCTCAGGAAGAGACAAGTGTGTGCTTTTAAGTTGTACATTTCCAACAGCAGTTTTTTAAAATACATTAATAATGATAACCAAAGTTTGATTGTCAAAGGAGCAAAAGGCCAATTAGGGAATGAAGAATATGCTTTACAAAAGTGGTATGTAAAGTTGAAAACCTTATTAATATATTTAAATCATTTTGTATTTCTTGGGTTTTATTTCATCAGATCATCAGATTGCAAATAGTTCATAGTGGCTGTTGTACATTGAGATAATCAATATTAAAGTGGCAGAATAAAATGACACTGGTATTAGGGACAAAGTCAGGGAGCTGTGAAATGAAAGAATTAATTTGAAGTTCATTTATTCCATCGCATCAAGTTAGCCTCAATCATTAACTTGGCTTCATAAGATTTATCCATTCAAATTCAAAGCAGGAAAGGCTTGACAAAGCTACCATCCAACCAACATGGCAGTCTCAGATGTGCTCAGAGTATAATATGAATAATTGAGCCATTGCAAAACTGTCTGCCAACATAATCTCAACATGACAAGGATTAACATCACAAATTAAGTATTCACTCACTATGTATAGTGTATATATGCAGTACATTAAACCTATTGTACCTTTAACTTCTAGATGATAATCTGTTATAAGGCCAATGTTCCACTGCTAATGTGTGTAAGTGGAGGATAGCAACTAAGATATTATGTTGCATAATGTCTTCTGCACTGAACAAATAATACTTGGATCCCGAGTGAACAAGGAATACCCCCACATGAAATAGAATTACTTAAATTGAATGTAAATAATGTGATAGCCACTTAACAAGGCTTCCCATGTCATTTTCCAGGTTTCTAATTTGGTAGCTGGATGTAAACTGAGCATCCCAAGCAACTGGGAAAATTTATCGGTATGCTCCTTCAGATTGGATGATCTTAAAGGTGCAGATAGCAATTGACTTTGGCATCTAAAGCACATTACCGTGCTGTGGGACCAGCCAAACTACATTCAAATAGCAATTTCCAGTACGTTTGACCTTAGTAAGGACCTTAATCCACTACAATTTACCTCTCACCACAATAGATCAACAGGAGATGTGATCTTGCTGGTTTTTCACTCTGCGCTTGGACAATAACAGCATGTGTCAACTTGTTGTTCATTGACTACAGCTTGGCATTCAATACCATCATCCCTTCTAAACTTATTATCAAACTCATGGAACTTTGTCTCTGCTCGTCCTTATGCAATTGGATCCTTGACTTCCTCATTAGCAGATCACATTCAGTACAAATTGGCAACAACACATACTCCTCGATCACCATGGAGTTTAATGCAGATAAGTGAGAGGTGTTGCATTTTGGGAAGTCAGACCATAGCAGAACCTTCACAGTGAATGGCAGGGCCCTGGAGAGTGTTGTAGAGCAGAGGGATTTAGGAGTGGAGGTACATAGTTCCCTGAAAATGGCATTACAGGTAGATAGGGTGGCTAAGAAGACTTTTGCTACATTGGCCATCATCAGTCAGGATATTGAGTATAAAAGTTGGGACATTATGTTACAGTTGAACAAGATATTGGAGAGGCCACACTATTCTGGAAATATTTGGTGCTGTATAAATTTAATGGAACTTGGAAGTTCATGGACATTCGTAACTTCATAAAATTAATATCATCCAGTTTATTTTATCTAATATGGGAATTTCTATTTCTTGACAATAATTAAAAACATTATAGTTTGATGTAACGTGTGCAGAATGAAATATATAAACTAAAATTATGCATCGTCATTGTTGCATCAATGGGATCTTTCCTGCTGATTGCAGAGGATCAGAATGTAAAATCATATAATATTTCTAATATGGAGACTGAATGGTAGAAGATCATTCTAATTAATAACTTTTGAAACAATTTAACATTTAATACATGTGTTCATTACTGAAATTAGCTGCTTTCTTAATTCAAATGCATTACTATATCATTTTTTCTCGACTTGCAAGGCAAGGGACTGCTAATTTTCACAAGCCAAATTAATAGTACATAATCTGGTGAAAACATTTAATTCTCGATGAATGTACCAACACGTGAACCAAACACGTTGTTGATGAGAGTTTACATGGGGACTCATCACACTTACAATATGCTTGAGTGGAGCTAACAACCACAGCAGATGGTTGCTTGATCAGTACATTAAAAAAAATCACTGGTTATCTGTTAATAATCGTGGATTGCATGGAGGGTGAATTGAAAACCATGACTGTAATTAAATAGGAACTTGCACCACCATAAGTTGGTGATGCATACATTAAGCACGACGTAAGCCAGCAAAATATTTATAGTGTTTCACAATTTTTTTAATCAAGATGAAGATCCAGTTTTAATGGGCACAATCTATACTGCATAGAGTCATAGAGTGATACAGTGTGGAAACAGGCCCTTCGGCCCAACTTGCCCACACCGGCCAACATACCCCAGCTACAATAGTCCCACCTGCCCAGGTTTGGCCGATATCCCTCCAAACGTGTACCTGTCTAACTGTTTCTTAAATGTTGTGATAATCCCTGCCACAAATACTTCCTCTGGCAGCTTGTTCCGTACACCCACTACCCTTTGTTTGAAAAAGTACCTTTCAGATTCCTATTAAATCTTTTCTCCTTCACCTTAAACATATGTCCTTTTGTCCTCGATTCGCCTATTCTGAGCTAGAGATTCTGTGCATCAACCCAATCTATTCCTCTCATGATTTTATACACTATTAATCATCCACTATGTTCCTCATTCAAATTAACAGTTGAATTCTGAAGGCTGATCTCTCTGGCTTAGAGAGTCTCAGAACTGAGAGTCAGATGCTAAATTATGTAAAGGGCCTTGAACAGTGCAATGGAGTGATGTAGTGCCTATGAAACTATACCAAAGGTAGTTGACAGCAGAAAAAAAGACACCCCCGGCTTTGCAGGTAGTCAAGGTTTTTCCAATGTTTCTGACACTGAAAAAACAATTTGAAAACAATATTACCAAATGTTGAAAATTTCCTTTTTAATAAAGAAAACAGAGGTGAGAAGAAACATCCTCTTCAACAGGGTGATGAATCTTTGGATGTCTCTAGTCAAGAAGGCTAGAGAGTCTCAGTTGCTAAGTTTGTTCATGAGTATATGTTTTGATATTAAAGGAATCAAATGGTATGGGATTAGTATAAGTAAGTACAGCTCTGATATCACACAGTCATAATCTGATATCACACAGTCATAATCTAGCAGAGGATCTACATTGTGAGGACTAATTGCTGATCATGGACTGCTCCTCCTTCCAACATGGGTACTGCAGATAGGCACAAAATGCTGGAGTAACTCATTGGGTCCGACAGCATCTCTGTAGAAAAGGAATTGATGACTGTTCGGGTTCTCGCAGAGGGAGAGCAGTGAGAGAGGGTGGTGCAGAGTTCGCATCGGACACACAAGGAGAACTCACAGGTGGCATACCTTGAGGAGATTTTGCAGTGGAGCAGACAAAATGTGTTGGAAGGAACTGCACATGCTGGTTCACATTAAAGTTTAACAAAATGTTCCATTGTACCGGCTCGGTGGCACAGCAGTATAGTTGCTGCCTTGCAGCGCTGGAAACCTGGGCTCTTGACAACAATTGACTACTGTTGCTGTCTGTACGGAGTTTGTGCGTTCTCCCCATGACCTGCGTGGGTTTTCTCCAAGATCTTCGGTTTCCTCCCACACTTCAAAGATGTACAGGTTTGTAGGTTAATTGGCTTGGGTTTGTATACGGTATCAGTGTAAATTGGCCCAAGTGTGTGTAGGCATGTGTTAATGTGCAGGGATCGCTGGTTGGTGCGGACTCGGTGGACCGAAGGGCCTGTTTCCACGCTGTATCTCCAAACTAAACTATACAAAATGCTGCAGTAACAGCCCCAGTCACAAGGATGATTTGGCCCACAGGGCTGCAAAAGTAAGTGCAGCAAAGTTATGAGAGCAGGCAAAAAATAGAGCATGATCCCATCCTTTGTTTTTGTTTATGTCGTGTACACTTGAGAAAAATCCATTATTAATAGCTGGAATTGACAAAAAGGGAAAATAATTGAGGCTTCCTGATGTCAGTGTAAGTTTCAGAAAGAAACCCTGTGGAATTGTGAAGCCTATGACTCACCTGTGTTTTTCTTACTGTTAGGTGATCGCAAATTCCATATATTTGCGAGCCTCAGATTGTAACTGTCAACATCTGAGACAAAGTGTGTGTCATTCCTAGCTTTTGAAGCAGTGACAATGGAATTTCAAAAACAGATAGAGAATGGGAGGATAGTGGAAGTAAGAAGCGAAGGAAAAGAAACCATGATATGGGAACTGCTCACAAACTGATTTGCTTCAAGGGAGTCATTCAGTGTGGGTGTAAGAACTGAGTAGAAAGGCTAAGGGCGAAATGACACATTATAGTGCACTAAAGATGCCACTCTGGACACTAAATGAATTGACCCAGACGTAGGAAAAAAGTGAGGGAAAGAAAGACATGTGAGAGGACTGATTGTGGATAGAAAGCAAAGGAAATGTGGGAAAAACATGAAGCATGGAAGAATGGGATAAGGAAACATTGGGCATAAACATATTTTCTTAATCCTGCCAAGCAGTATGTCCAGGATGAAGGAGACAAGTGAAAGCATGATCCTCCTCCACTCAAAACCACTATTCTCCTCACCAACACCACCCTTCCCTGAGAATAACCATTACAGATCATAGAAACATAGGAACATAGAAAATAGGTGCAGGAGTAGGCCATTCGGCGCTTCGAGCCAGCACCGCCACTCAATATGATCATGGCTGATCATCCAAAATCAGTATCCCATTAGCCCTCTGAGCTATATATAACTCTGAATACATCCAGTCAATTGGCCTCCACTGCCTTCTGTGGCAGAGAATTCCACAGATTCACAACTGTGAATCCATGTATAAGCGTTGATTATAACTTATGTTTGCTTATTGTTCCCTCCAAAAGGAGTTAGACTGATATTCCCAAGTGTAGTCTTTATCTTGCTACAAAATGAGAGAGGATAACAATTAGGTAGAAAAGGGTGAAACAAAGGCAGGAAGCAAAAGATCATAATCACAATCACAATAATACTTTATTAGTCAAGTATGTTTTGCAACATACGAGGAATTTAATTTGCCAAGTCAGTCATACAAATAAAAAGCAACAGAACACACAAAATACACTTTAACATAAACATCCACCACAGTGACTCCTCCACATTCCTCACTGTGGTGGAAGTCAAAATAAAGTTCAAATCTCTTCCCTTCTATGCTCTCCCGTGGTCGGGGGCCTCGAGCCCTCTGTTGACGGGATGATCTTGACTCCCTTAGCCGGCGGTTGGGCCCTCCGCATCAGCTCCCGCATTGGGGGGATGTCAGCTCCCCTGCTCAGGTGATCGGACCCCGCGCCGGGGCTGGTCAAGCCTCTGCGTCGTTAGAGCACCCGACTAGCCATCCCGAGACTGCGAGATGTTAAAGTCCGCGGGCAAGGGATCGGCTCCGATGTTAAGTCCACACACAAGTGGGGCACAAAGTCAGTCCGAGGAAGCCTCCAGCTCCACGGTTAGGCTGCAGAACGCTCGGAGGTGAGACCCGGAAAACAATCGCATCTCCGGCAAGGTAAGAAACAGAAAAAAGGTTTCCCCCGAACCCCTCCCCCTCTCTACGCATAAAACAAACCAGAGAACATTTACACAGACTTTTAACACACACTAAAACATTTTAAAAAGACTGAAAAAAAGACAGACTGTTGGCGGGGCTGCCAATCGTGCGGCGCCCCTGGTGTCAGGGAAGGGAAGCAAAAGGTATAAGAGAAGTCATGAGAAAGTAGAAGCAGCAAAACACCATCACTGACAGGAGGGTACAAGTGCAACGTGTGGAATTATGTAGTAGATTTCATTACAAAGATAATGGTGACATTCACAATTAACAACAGAAAGTATCTATTCATGTAAGGACTAAATAAAAACTGCATGCTCCACACCCACCTTTCCTGTACTTTAACCTTGTCATTCGATAACTGTCCATGACTTAACCTTGGATATGCAATGCTACAGACGTGATGCTCATTCACTTATTATTTCCCCGATCTTTTTCATTTGTCTTAGTATTTAGTTCAATCAGAAATAAAACTAGCAGCATCCATTTGAGCAAAAGAGTGCAGCAAATTGATTGCTTACAACAAAATCTTTGTTGACCTATATTTTAGAAAGACATTGTGCGTACCCTATTTCAGTCAATTTGAAAGGCACCATGTGATTTTTATCTACCAGGGATGGAGTTACAGTACTATATATTGAGTAAGAGACTTAATTATATGAATAATAAATGACCCCTTGCAGTGAGTTAATCAACACCATATTCTAGCAACTGAATCCAGAAAGTAAGCTACTTTATTTAACTCACTGAGTTCAGGTAATCATGCCCTTGTTCGCAGCAAAACATATGCAAAGGAATAACATGATGTTTTTGAGCACGTAAAGGTTTTTGATAGCAGGAGACAAAGATAGATGAACATTGCACAGATGCTCTAAAATGAGTTCTTTCACCCTTCTTGCTATAGCAACCCACCACTACAAAGGGATTTGGGGAACTATTTTTATGCCATGGCATATTAACCAGGGGCTTATGTTTAGTTTCAGATAAAGTCTTAAACAAATAGCGTACTCAATACTGTCCATTGTTTTCCTTTGTCAAGGTTAACAATTAGAATATTTCTCCAGTCTCGTGGTTATTGATTCAGAAATGAGAACGATAACCATATGTGTAATCTGCAGATACATTTCTGTTTAATGATCTATCTTTTGGAAAAATGAGACATCAAAGTCTATTCAAAGCATATGGCAAACCAAAGCATAGTTAAAAGGAAATGGTTGCTTTACAAGATAAGCAAAAACTGATTTATTAGGTTTGCTGTTTTCATGTCTGACTATTTTTTAAAATTGTGGTTTAAAAATGTAAAAATAACCACCAAGCTGAAAATTGTTCAGTAATATATAAAATAATTATGCCATTTCACCTGTAACACAATGTTCATAATAAATATTTTCCATGCTGATAAAAGATAAAAATAGATATTAAAAATCCAAACATCCATGTTGGAATTATATAATTCCTAAGAATACCAAGTAATTTTCAGACAGATGAACTTTAAACCTTTTTGAATTATGTTATAATATTTATACTGTATTTATTATAAAATTCAATTTTTCTGTTCAGGTTAAAGTCTCTCCAAGGGAATTCCTTGTAAGGAATAATCTACCATTTTACCAATTCAATCAAAATACATAATTGGTTTTGCCCAAGCAGATAAGTGTCACCCAGCTGGTTCCCTTGATAAGAACACTTATTACAGATGTGTTGCATTTGTTAACCATCTTCCATGGCAAATCTGTTTTGCACAACAACATAAATGTACATAAAATACACCTAATATGATGCAAGTAGCAAACATCATGAAACCGCCACATGAAAGTCTTCCAACGTTTCGCACAGCGTGAAGGACAATTCACGACTTCCATCAACTGAACATCTTAACGAAGCACACCAACATCAGTGAGATATTGATCAGTGTGCCATGCGTCTCTCCTTGAAAACCTACTATTATATATACTTTTGTTAGGGAATTGCTTGGGAAAAGAAAGGGGCCACGCTGAATTGTTGTGATAAATCATTGTGAATTGATCTCCCACTTAGATTGCTCTCCTCAGTCACTGTAACCAGAGATGACCAGAAGGGGAAATAAAACAGCTATTTTTAAGTTATGGGGAGAAGGCAGGAGAATGGGGTTGAGAGGAAAATATAGATCGGCCATGATTGGTTGGCGGAGTAGACTTGATCATAAGGTAAGTGATATGAGCAGAATTAGGGCATATGGCCTATGAAGTCTATCGCCATTCAATCATGGCTGATCTATCTCTCCCTCCTAACTCATTCACCTGCCTTCTCCCATAACCACTGACACCCATTGCCAAATGGCCTAATTCTGCTTCTGTGATTTATGGCCTTATAAGCCATCAAAAGGGTCATGCAACCTCAGTTGCATGACTCTGAAATTACAGGTATATGTAACTGAATTTTCAGTCAAATATCCTCAATGTTATAACAGGTTAAGTAAAAGTCTTACACCCCTTTCCCACTGTACGAGGTAATTCACGAGTTCTCCCGAGTTTTCCCCTAATTCGAACTCGGAGAATGTCCATAGCGGGTCCGTAGGAGTTCGTGGATGTCTCGTAGCGGCTCGTAATGCTAACGGTAGGTATTCGGGACATCCGATAAACTCGTGACGTTTTTTCATCCCTGTGAAAAATGTCCAAGAGTAAAAAAATACTCATGATGAAAAAAATTGTTACTTTTTACTCGTACGAGCCGCTACGAGACATCCACGAACTCCTACGGACCCGCTACGGACATTCTCAGAGTTTGAATCATCGGAAAACTTGCGAGAACTTGTGAATTATCTCGTACAGTGGGACAGGGGCTTTACAGTCTTGCCTTATCTACTTTGCCACAATGCCACCACAATGGGACTGGATGCTAAACAAAGAAAACAATTAAACATCCCAAAACTCCATGCAGTAACGTCGTATTCAATGGTGGCTAAACCAAAGGGAGTGTGACTTAGAGTAACAAGAGATTCCCCAAAACACTAGCCCTGGGTAAGTATATGTGAAGTGTTTGTATTCATAGTGCCTTCATCATCTCCCACTGCTCCTGACATGCTGTTCTCAAAGTCAATAGTGTATATGTAGATGTAATTTAAATAAGGACTGGAAAAAAACCACCATAAATCATAAGGGAAAACTTAAGTACTGTAAAAGATTGTCAAAAACTTTAACACTGGATCACTGACAAGAATTTTGAAAAGCATTCACTCCCATGGACCCTTTGCCTCCCTATCCTTCATCTAGAAGTGATACATTGCGAGTAAGTGGTACTGTGCTGCTATCCATAATTCAAATATTTTCTGATGATACTCTATTCCATCACATTTGCCTCATTCTTAAAGTATACCTTCACCTTTAAAAGCCTCTTCAGACTTTTTACCCATGCCTTTTATCCTCATAACTATTTGAGGTTTTGCCTTAGAAATGATCGTGTCACACAGTATGTCACTATTGTTGATTCTTGAGAGGAATATCAGATTAGCCAAGTAATAAAGGCATCACAGATTGTTTTCACGTACATTGCATTAGGCTTGATAAGCACAGCACACAATCCCTGCATGCTCACACTAACCGGACCAGATGCCGATTGTCTATCTCTCAGCTGCTCTACATCCACACGAGGTCCATTTGAGGGGGAAAATGACACATTAAAGTTCTAATTTTCCAAATTGCCACATTACTTCAAAATCTTACTATAGTTTATTGTTTGATTTTTTTTTCAAAATAAATCTTGATTCTCTTTGATTAAGAATTGATTTCCAATACTGAAATAAAAAGAAAAGGTCAGGCATATAACTTTAAAATGGAGAATGTACTGAAAAATATGAATTCTACAAAATTCCTTGATTTTCCATCCACAAACAGTATGTATTGTTTTGTGCTGGAATCAATTTTGACAAAAAACCAATTGTGACTGTATTTAATAGAAATGTTGCATTTTAGAGTAATTTGGATAGCAAAGTAAAAACTATGGAAGTCTAATGGGTAATATCTCTGTTGCACTTTAAATGTCTTCACATTACAAAGGAAGTTTTGATTAAACCAGATGGCCTCATTTTTGCTAAAGCACTAGCTAATTCAATATTTTTTCTCAAGCCAAGTAGGCGATTTTTTAGGTGACTGCTGCCGATTAGGCTGTCGCCACATGGTCCCGAAGTGTCGCCTGTATGGTTGTCAGTAGTCTCCTCAGCCACCCAAAGAGTCGTAGCGTTTTTCTGGTCGCCGCTGGATTTGGAAATGTTCAAAACATTTCGGCAACTGTGGGCTTGTCGTAGGTTGTCACCAGGATGGCGTAGATTGTTGCCGGCGTTGACTTCGGTGAATTCCATTGTCGTAATCGCCGACAGTCGCCTAAAAAAAAAATTGCCTAAGTGGGACAGGCCCATTAGTCCAGTCACCAGTTTTCCAGCGACCTGCAACAACTATGACAGTCACCGGCAGTCGCCCAGAAAAATTGTCTAGTGGGACAGGCCCTTTATAGTCATCTGTGGAGGTTATGCAGGCAAATGGAAGCAATTCAGGCATCCAAAGAGAACTGTCCTGTCTGGAAGTAATCGGTTTCTCCTTCCATTGATCAAAAAGCTAATTGCATGGTCATTGTGTTAGATGGCATGACATGTCACCACTATTTCAATGCAGTGTTAAATCTACCAAATCCGTATGCCATGAGATTTAATATTCTAATATAAACAATATGACTGCAATTACATTGGGGAAACCCTGGCAAATTGAGACTCCGTGCACAAACTGCCCATCTGTTCAACCAAGCTATGATCTGCTACAAATCTCACTTCAATAACTTAACAAGAAAGTACCAATATCACAATTGCAATGGGAACAAAATATCAAAATCACAAAAGTTAGCAGTTTCCCCTGTGTATGTGATGTAAAAAAATGTTTCACAATTGACAAAAGCAAAAGACACGACCCTCCTAAACGCATCTGGGGTAAAAATGTCATTCAAGGACCAGGTTAAGGGCTAAGTTGGTCTGCAAAGCATTGGGGAAGACACAAAATTCTGGAATAACTCAGCGGGACAGGCAGCATTTCTGGATAGAAGGAATGGGTGACGTTTCGGGTCGAGACCCTTCAGACTGCAGAAGGGTTTCAACCCGAAACGTCACCCATTCCTTCTATCCAGAGATGCTGCCTGCCCCGCTGAGTTATTCCAGGATTTTGTGGCTATCTTCTGTGTCAACCAGCATCTGCAGTTCCTTCCTAAGATCTGGGAAACGTGATCTGGCACCATCTGTGATTCCCAGAACAACTCCTTAACTGAAACAATGGCATAGGACAAGCTGAACGTTTTATACAATGTAGAAACAAGGGATGAAAGGAAGGCTTATTGACATGCATGGAAAATGATCTTTAAGCAGCATATAAAAATGACAAACCATAAAATATACCACAGTGATTAGCTGAAATGTTTTACAATTCATGTCAAAGGTTACGTTTTAAATACTTCTGCACCATTATGTTGATTGTACATTTTTTGTACATTAGACAAAAGATGCAAACCACTTCAAAGCTGAGTGAAGTGTACTTTGTCTATAACTGTAAACATATTGCATGTGCGCGTGTGTGAGAGAGAATGAATCTTGAGTAAAGAATAGAATGGGATACAATCTTCAAAGTAAAATTGCGAAAGTTGTTAAATCGAAATTGCATGACAATTAATAGTTATAAGCACATATTGAATAAGTCGGCAGATTTAAAGAAAATCTTTAAAGCTATTGAATGAGAATGTAACTGTAATTATGACATATAAAGACACACATTGAATGCAAAATCAGACAAAAAGTTTCTTTCTCTCCCTACAGTGCGCCCTTTTCCCTTGTAGATCTAAAACGAAACAGAAAAGAAAGGCTTCATACGGATATTTTCAAGATTATGAAGACCTCGTTAAAACATGGTGATGAAAAAAGCCCAAAATGAAAGCAGAATTGTTCATCAACTTGTGGCTATAAAATTCCGCCTGGCTATCCCCAGGCCCTGCACCAGTCTGCAGAAGGAAGAGCACCTACAAAAGCACGCAGGCATTTGGAGCCCAAAGGCAGGACTATAATTGTCTTTGGCTGTTATTATATAATGCAGATGATAAAGAGAAGGACAGCTGGACAGAAGGCACAGTATTTTCAGGGTAAATTACCCAAGGGAGATTTCCTGCTTCATACACTCAGTTCATTGTCCAAAACAGAAGATAAAAACTTAACTGGTGAAATATGGTTGTAGTCCAGCTGTTTCAAAATACTTATATAATCATGTATTTATATAATCATGTATTTGCGATCATTATTACAACCCTCACATCTATGGTATAAATCAAGTATCCTGAAGCAGGTATCTTCTGAGCCACGCAATGCCTACTCCTTTGCACAATATAGAGTTTGCTTTGCTTTACCAGGTGTTTTGGTAGAGTTGTTAGAGAAGGAACTGCAGATGCTGGAGAATCGAAGGTAGACGTTTTGGTAGCGTTGCTGCCTCTCAGCGCCAGAGACCAGAGTTCGCTCCTGATTTTGGGTGCTGTCCATGTGGTGTTTACATGTTCTCCCGAGTGCTCCAGTTTCCCCACGCACCCAAAAGATGTGCGAGTTTGTAGGTTAATTGGCCTTGGAAATTGCCCCAAGTGTGCAGGATTTAGATGTGAAAGTGGGATAATATAGAATTGTCCAGTACCAGGTGGCACAGCTTAAGTATTAGGGGTAGGCCATTTGGAACTTAGATGAGGAAAAACTTTTTCACACAGCGAGTTGTTAATTTGTGGTATTCTCTGCCTCAGAAGGCAGTGGGGGCCGATTCACTGGATGCTTTCAAAAGAGAGTTAGATAGAGCTCTTAGGGCTAGTGGAATCAAGGGATATGGGGAGAAGGCAGGAATGAGGTACTGATTGTGAATGATCAGCCATGATCACATTGAATGTCAGTGCTGGCTCGAAGGGCCGAATGGCCTACTCCTGCACCTATTGTCTATGTATCTAAGTATCTAACTAGTATGAACGTATGATCAATGGACCTGGTGGGCTAAGGGGCTTGTTTCCATATTTCAGTCAATCAATCAAAGGATAGCTAATTATTTACTACCTGGCTCAACAATTTACTAAATATTTTTGCCAAATGATCTGTGTACACTAATCACTTCCATCTTTTGTGATGACACTTTAAAAAAGTAATAATGCTTCAATGATTATGAAAATACAAGTCCCGCATCTTTGCATTGTGAGCTGAATATACATCTGTATTATGTTACTTTTTAATACCTTGCTGCTCCATTAAATTGTTACCTCACTGCTGAACAGATGTAATACATTATACTACCTGATATTTCTCCTTTGACTTCTCCCACTTCCTCCAAATCTAAGGCGTAGCTATGGACACTTGCATGGGCCCCAGCTATGCCTGCCTCTTTGTTGGGTACGTCATCACTGTTCCAGGTGTGCACTGGCCCTTTCCCCGAACTCTACCTCCGCTACATTGGTGACTGCATCGGTGCTACCTCCTGCACACATGCAGAACTCACGGACCATCAATTTCACGACTAATTTCCATCTTGCACTCAAATTCTCTTGGACCATCTCCAACATTTCCCTACCGTTTCCAGATCTCACCGTATCCATCACAGGAGACAGACTATTGACTGACCTGATTGACATATGATTCCTGGGATGTCAGGACTGTCTTATGAAGAAAGACTGGATAGACTTGGTTTATACTCTCTAGAATTTAGGAGATTGAGAGGGGATCTTATAGAAACTTACAAAATTCTTAAGGGGTTGGACAGGCTAGATGCAGGAAGATTGTTCCCGATGTTGGGGAAGTCCAGGACAAGGGGTCACAGCTTAAGGATAAGGGGGAAATCCTTTAAAACCGAGATGAGAAAAACTTTTTTCACACAGAGAGTGGTGAATCTCTGGAACTCTCTGCCACAGAATGTAGTTGAGGCCAGTTCATTGGCTATATTTAAGAGGGAGTTAGATGTGGCCCTTCTGGCTAAGGGGATCAGAGGATATGGAGAGAAGGCAGGTACGGGATACTGAGTTGGATGATCAGCCACGATCATATTGAATGGCGGTGCAGGCTCGAAGGGCCGAATGGCCTACTCCTGCACCTACTTTCTATGTTTCTATGTCTATATATTACAAACCCACTGACTCCCATAGTTGTCTAGACTACACTTCCTCCCACCCTGCTTCCTGTAAAGACTCTATCCCCCTACTCCCAATTCCTCTGTCAATGCCGCATCTGCACCAAGGATGAGGTTTTCCATATCAGGTCATCGGAGATGTCCTCATTCTTTAAGGAATGGAGGTTCTCCTATTCCATTATAGATCAGTCTCTCACTGGGGTCTCCTCAATATCCCGCAGCTCCGCCCTTGCTCCCCCTCCCCCCATTCGTAACAAGGACAGAGTCCCCCTCGTCCTCACCTTCCACCCCAACAGCCATCGCATACAGCATATAATCCTCCAACATTTTCACCAGCTCCAATGGGATCCCACCACTGGCCATATCTTCCCATCTCCACCCCTTTCTGCTTTCTGCCGAGACCATTCCCTCCGCAACTCCCTGATCAACTTGTCCCTTCCCACCCAAACCGCTCCTTCCCCAGGCATTTTCCCCTGCAACTGCTGGAGATGCAACACCTGTCTCTTTACCTCCCACCTTGACTCCATCCAAGGACCCCAACAGTCTTTTCAGGTGAGACAGAGGTTTACTTGCACCTCCTACAACCTCATCTACTGTATCCGCTGTTCCAGGTGTCAACTCCTGCATATCGGTGAGAATAAGCGCAGGTTCGGCGATCGTTTCGCAGAACACCTCCGCTCAGCACTTTAACTCCCCATCCCATTCCCAATCTCACCTTTATATCCTGAGCCTCCTCCATTATCAGAGTGAGGCCTAGCGCAAATTGAAGGAACAGCACCTCATATTCCGTTTGGAAAGCTTACAACCCAGCGGTATGAACATTAACTACAAAGCCATCGCTTTCCCTCTCTCTCTCTCTCCATCTCCCCATTCCCAGTTCTCCCATCAATCTTTCAATCTCCGACTACATTCTATCTCTGTCCCGCCCACTTCCTTGACATCAGTCTGGCGAAGGGTCTCGACCTGAAACATAGAAACATAGAAAATAGGTGCAGGAGTAGGCCATTCGGCCCTTCGAGCCTGCACCGCCATTCAATATGATCATGGCTGATCATCCAACACAGTATCCTGTTCCTGCCTTCTCTCCATACCCCCTGATCACTTTAGCCACAAGGGCCACATCTAACTCCCTCTTAAATATAGCCAATGAACTGGCCTCAACTACCTTCTGCGGCAGAGAATTCCAGAGATTCACCACTCTCTGAAATGCCACGTATTACTTCTCTACAGAGATGCTGCCTGGCCCGCTGAGTTACTCCAGCACTTTTTTGTCTATTATTTATGTCCCTCTTCTTTAAACCGAACAATACATATGTTTTCCATAAATGTAGGCCTCTAGTTTTACCAAGTTATTAAATTAGGTTTTTTTTGTAAATGTCTCATAAGAATAGAAGAATGACAGAACTTGCATTTCCCCATAATTAAACTAAACTTCATAAACACAGGTAGATTAAAGCTATTTCTGTCTTCTACATTAGTCAAACAGCTTGTTAACTGCTCGAAGTATTAAACAAGCGTTTTCTAGGTTCATTAACATGATCCAATGTTCTCCCATGCTAATTATCTAATTTGAGTTGCATAGAAACAGATTTTATAAAACCGAAACACTTCCTACTTTGGGGCACATGAAACAATTAGTAAAGAAATAAATTCTAGGACAAATCCCACCAAGATATATTTCCCCAAGCATGGCTAACTGTGCCATACCAAACAGTGCATAAAAAATAAAATCCTATTATGTTCTGTACAACATTTTACACAAGTAATGACAATTGTAGAATTATTAGTTTACTAATAATCCAGTAAATTATTTCTGGAAAATTAAAACCAAACTAGCGAAATATACAGCAGTTATGATCCTCAAGTGAATAAGTGATTTGAATACCAAACAAATTGGTCAATCCAATGGTCTTGGTCTCAGTGATTCCTATTCTTTAACAAACAGTGGTTACAAAAATAAGTTAGTAATAAAAGTTAGTTCGGGGAGGGGGGGGGGGGGAGGGGGGATGGGATGGGGGGGGGGGGGGGAGGGTTGTCCCCCCTCCCATTGGTACGGAGCTTTTGCATTTTTCAGCTTGAAATTGTGCATACTGTAGCGAGTCTTTTAACTTACACTTGAATGCAACATATATGCTTTAAATTGGATTAGCTGTGAATAAGGTTAGACTAAATTACATTCCTAATTATATTCCACAGTAGAGCCCAGGCTCTGATCAACACGTGCAGCACATGAATGATCCTAGTATATTCATGTATGGAAATCAGATCATAATCAAACACTTGGCCCATGTTGACCAACCTGGGTCTCACTGCACACTTGGTACTACACCTGACCCTGACTCCTATTGCATACCTTCTCTCATTCCTGACCTTCAGTCCAGCCTTACACCTGGCCCCCTATTCTACCCTGATCATAGCTGCTTACCTGCTTAGGTTCCCAGTGCTGAACACTCCCATTGTCACAGTTTTGACTGCACACCTAGTACTATTCCAGACCTTGACCTGACTTGGCCTTGCTACTAGCCCCTCTGCACTGACAATATATCTGTCCCACACATAAAGCCCCATATCTGACCCCCTGGACTTAACCTATTACGTTCAAGTCCACAGGTGCTTATCTAATGCGGTAATTTTTTATGGGGCACTTCACAGACCAAATTATGTATAACAAAATTTGCTACACCCATTGGCTTCCTTGTTATCTAACATGCTAGTTACTTTGTCAAATAAGTCATCAATTGGTTGAACACAATTTCTCATCCATAAAATTTTACTCACTGAGCTGTATAAATACCATTTCTTTCATTTTCCTAACAAACTGTTCTGAAGTCATTTTCACCCCCAATATTTTCAATATTTTGCTGTCTTCTTCTAAGTTGGGACTTTTCGAAATGCAAAGTCCAATAACTATATAGTTAAGCAATAATATTCTATTTAATGTGATCTTGAGAGTATATAATATTTTCTTTGGTATTCATAACACAACAATGATAAAAAGATCTTTATTTTGATTGCACCTATCAACATGCATACATTATTATATTACAGTTAATATGTACCAAGAGCAAATTTTTGTTGCAACGCTCCCCATTCCCAATTACTTTCACATTGGTGATTAAAATCCAAGTGAAGTTTAAATGGCATCATAAAAATAAAACCTCCGGAATGGATGATGTTCATTACGTGGTTGGTTATAGTCAGTATCAGCACAATTATTATATTAAACTTTGAATCTTCAGATGTCCTGGTTCAAGCTAAAACTAAAGACAAATAATAACCTCCTCACACATTCCCCTGCAGGTATATCTGTCACTACTTTAAAATATGCCCCTCTTTGAACAAGTTCTTAAACATCGCATCTGAATCAGTTTCCATCTGATTACACTCCTTGAGGATGTTCATCTACATGTTTAATTAATAAAACAAGATTGGAGACATTTCTATTCAACCTGTCAAAGGAATTTGGGCGGGTGAGGTGGGGGGGGGGGGGGGGGGGGGGGGGGTTAGAAATAGTCAGTGAGGTAAACAAACATATTAGTTGAGTGACAAATGAAAATAGTGCTACCCTCCCAATATTTAACTGAAGGAAATAATGGGTTATCGGGGTTGGACGTTGTGACAGACAGCCTGACACCTTGCATGTCATTTTAATATTACACTTATCCCATCCCCCTGGATATTCCGGATTAATAAATTAAGTTTTCGTCAACTAATTACAAATCAGGCTAATTACAAAACAATAACCATTAGCCAACTTCGAAACATGAAACGCTGAGCATTGGGATCCAGATATCACGGACAACTGGCCTCAGTTCCCCGCTCACATCTGGCAGTGTTCTCCGACTGAACCAGGGGCCGCGGAGCGTTTTTTAAAGTGTGGGGGGCTGCGCGATCACTGGCCTTGCTGGTACCCAGTGAGGGAGTGGAGCAACCTAGTGGGGAGAGGGTGTAGAAGGGGGGTGTCCCCCCTCCCTGGGTAGGAACCTTTTGAAATTTGATGTAGTAAAATCATGTTTTAGTGCACTGTAGAAGTATAATTTCGATGTTTTTTGTATGAAGTATTTTTAAGAGGTAACTTTTTAAGGGGTAACTTTTTCCTCAGAAAGGGTGGTGGGTGTCTGGAACAAGCTGCCAGAGGAGGTCGTTGAGGCAGGGACTATCCCAACATTTAAGAAACAGTTAGACTGATACATGGATAGGACAGGTTTGCAGGTATGGACCAAAAACAGGTAGTGTAGCTGGGACATGTTGGCGGGTGTGGGCAAGTTGCACCGAAGGGCCTGTTACACACTGTATCACTCTATGACTACATTATACCTCCACCATGCATGAAAGCTTCAAAATTAAGTGATCGAGTTTTATTGCCATATACTCAAGCATAGAAACATAGAAAATAGGTATAGGAATAGGCCATTCGGTCCTTCGAGCCAGCACTGCCTTCAATATGATCATGGCTGTTCATCTAAAATCAGTACCTTTCATGCTTTTTTCCCCATATCCCTTGCTTAGCTTATCTCTCCACCCTCTATTACACTCTCTCTCCTCTCACCCCCCCCTTCTCTCCCCCTCCCTCTCTCTCCCTCTCTCCTCTCACCCCCTCTCTCTCTCCCGTCTCCCCCTTCTCTCTCTCTCCCCTCCCCTTTTCCCCCTCTCTCCCCTTCGCTCTCTCCCCCTTTCCCGCCCTCTCTCCTCTCTCTCCCTCTCTCTTCCCCCTCTCGCTCTCTCTCCACACACTCTCTCTCCTCTCTCTCTCTCTTCCATCCCCCCGCCTCTCTCTCTCTCTCTCACCTTTCTCTCACCTCTATGTCCCTTCTCTCTCTCTCTCCCCCAACTCTTCCTCCCACCTCACCTCACTCTCTCCCCTTGCTCTCTCTACCCTCTCTCTCCTCTCTCTCTTCCCCCCCTTTCTCTTTCCCCCCTCTCTCCCTCTTCCCCCTCTCTCTTTTGCCACCCTCTCTCCCCCCCTCCCTCTCCCATTCTCTCTCCTCCCTCTCACCCCCTCTCTCCCACCTCACTCTCTCCCCTCCCCCTCTCCCTTACCTCCTCTCGCCTCGCTCTCCCTCTCCCTGCTCTCTCCCCCCACACAACTCCCCCCCCCCCCATCTCTCTGTCTCTTTCCCCTCTCTCCCTCCCCCTCCCATTGAGTTTCTCAGTCCCTTCGGCACAGAGACTCTCACGGCAGCGGCTCAATACTTCCGACGCCTCCGACGGCCCGGGACTCTTGCACTGAAGCTGCTCCATGGCCGGAGCTGCAGCAAGTGACTCGCCAGCCCGGCAGACACTCACCAGCCCCGCTCCCGGCATCTGTTCCCAACGCTGCTTCAGCCCCGGCTCTCCAACATCCATGCAGTTTATATGAGTTTTGAAATTTTCGTTGATCACATAATTTCTCAACAATTTCTGTGAGCGTGAGAAATTTGTGATCAGCATGAGAGCTTGTCCAAATGAGTGATTCTCACGCTCAAAGTGTGAGAGTTGGCAGCCCTGCAATCAGCACTTTTTTTTGCAGATTTTGTCTCCCCTCAATTTACTTCCCCACCATAGTTTATTTTGCTGGACATATGGAAACCTGAAATTTTACCTGAAATTAATATTGACTATAAATAGTGTGAAGAGGGCAACACTGATCCGAGTGATACAGCCTGGAGATACCCAATTCATTTTGAGTGATACATGAACAATTGTCTTTAAAGGCCAGATATACTACACCCAATGACTCTCTTTTATTTAGTCTGCTAATAGCATATTTAATAATACAATTATTCGATTTCACAAGCAGAGTTGTCCTTTAATAAAATCTGTTCATATTCTCTATGTCCCATTTTTACTACATCATTAGATTTAGCATTTACCACAATCATACCTGGCCTACAGTTATTCATTTCTTCCCCCTTCTCTTCTTCAATAGTAACACTACCACTTAATCCACTGGGATCTATACAGTTTGAGGGAATATGAGAAAACCCACAAATGCACCAAACCTTTGTGGTTAGCTCTTAGAACCATTGGAATGAGGCTGTTTGCTCCATGTAGATGTCAGTATATGGTCACCTTAATTGTGCACTATATCCTACTTCATAATGTTGATGACATGAAGTATTGCATTCTCAATTGGCCCCTGGTTCCCTCAAAATAAGGGAATTCTCTATCATGAAGGGAGGTGCAAATTATTTGTTTAATATTTCAACTATTTCCATATACCCTCTTCTATTTTCACTTCCCTCTGCCTCTCAGCGCCTCATATTTAATTTTCTAAACCCTCCCTGTTTAGATTGTTCCATTGCTGGTACGTATGGCACTCTTAACTCTACAATATAGTTCAGTTCCCTGTTTCCAGATAATATCTTGAGGTGTAGATGAATTCCATTTTCTTACAATAATTTGTCTTAACATGTGATGTCACAGAAAGAACTTGTAACCGATAAAAGGGAAAATATTCATTGGGATAAGGAACATCTCTGGAATCCTTTGGCCGGGCTGCAACTAATGATTGAGAATTTTCTCGAATTAACATATGTAATTAGATTAGATTAGATTAGATTAGATTCGTTTATTGTCATTCAGACCTTTCGGTCTGAACGAAATTCTGTTTCCCTGCAGTCATACATATAATTTAAAAAAAATGACAAAACACATAGTCAACACAAATTTAACATCCACCACAGTGAGTTCACCAAACACCTCCTCACTGTGGTGGAAGGAAAAATCTTAAAGTCTCTGGCTCTTCCCTCTTTGTTCTCCCTCTGCGCCGAGGCGACGGTTCAAACTCCGCGGGTGGTCGCTGCCTCGCCACAGCTCAGAGGCAAATCTTTCAATTTGGATAAGATACTTAACATTAATACAGAATTTCAGCTGTTAGGATGATGTTCAAATGTGTGACAGCTATCAGAGATCAATACCCATCAGTTTTTCCTGAAACATGAATCAACATGTGGATGCAAGTGAACAATTCCATCCCCATCCCCACAAAATAACTTAAAGAACCTTCTCCATTTAGCCAGAATGAAAACGTCCCTTATTTCATCTTCTGCTCCTCTAACATAACTGTTAATGACAAGAACAAATATACCTTTCAAAAATTAAACTAGGTCAAAATATTGAGTGTTTTTGTACACCACTGCCAAGGCATGCATCAGTTAAGAAATGACCTCCTTCAGCTCTGAAAACGCTTTTATATATTTTGAAACTTTATGCATCTTGTTTACCTGCCAGCAAAATCAGATTTAAAATCCCTTTTGCATTCAATTTCCCAAACTGTCTTTTGATTTTCTTTCCTTGTTAGGGTTCAAATTTCCTGCAATGCACACTGAGATCATTTGCTGGATATGAGGATTGCAGTAGAAATGTATATGTTATACTACAAACCTTTAAATAAACATTGGTTTTGCCTGACATGCAGAACCGGATACCTGGAGACGGGATTTATGAATCAGCACAGGAGCAGAGACGAGGAGAGCAGATTCTGTTCTTCAGAGCTGCGTTCTTATGAGGCAGGCCTTATATATTTTACTTTGGTTGCTCATTCCACATGCACATGCCAACAAGAGGAATTAGAGCAACATCTCATACCTTCATTGAATTCTCCCAATTTTGTTAGCCCTTGCTGTCTCCTCCCTTTCCTCAGCCCTCGGGCTGTCTCCTCCCATCCCTCAGCCCTCGGGCTCCTCCTCCTCCTTTTTCCTTCCTTCTCCCCGCCACCCCTTATCAGTCTGAAGAAGGGTTTCGGCCCGAAACTTTGCCTATTTCCTTCGCTCCATAGATGCTGCTGCACCCGCTGAGTTTCTCCAGCATTTTTGTGTACCTCATACCTTCATATGTCTAAGTGCTTGCTGAACGGATCGCCTTCATTGCACTCTGCTGATGCCTGTATTTACATAATGCTGATATTAAGTTACCTGGTCCAGACATGAAGATCATAAGACATAGGAGCAGAATTAGGCCATTCGGCGTCCCCTCCACCATTAGATCATGGCTGATTATTTTCCCTCACTCCCATTCTCCTGCCTTCTCCTTGTAACCTTTGACACCCTTACTAATCATGAACCTATCAATCTCCACTTTTAAAATACCAAATGACTTGGCCTCCACGGATGCCTATGACAATAAATTCCACAGATTCGCCACCCTGGCCAACAATGTGTCCAAAGGGATGTCAAATGTACACATCCATACTTTCCTGACAGATTTAAAAGGTTCAGGTCTGTGAGGCACCAACAATTGGCCTTGCTTACACCAGGGACATGGGCAAGTGGTCACAGGGCCTCTAATAGTGTATTTGAAGGCCCTGCTCCAAATAAAAAACTTTAAAATTTAATTAAATAAAAATTGAGAATATACCCTCATTAAAACACTTGAAATTAAAACCATTAAAACAAATACTTAAGGTAATCTTTGCCTCCTAATCCATAGTCCTACAATTCCTATTGAAATCATCATTTACCTGGGGAATCTCAGCAAGACAAGGTGGGGTGGAGCAAATGAACAGATCCGAGCCTTGTAAATCTGTCAGGAAAGTAGGGATGTCTGCATTTGGCAGCATGTATGTGGAGATTCTGGACACATTGCTGCTCAGAACTACATAACATGATCTGGCCCCACCTTTCAGTGGGCCTCCATTGTCAGCTAAAGCTAACAATTGACTGTTTGGCGACCCTACATTTGTGAGTATCAATCCATCCGGTTTCTAACAACAGTTATGTAGCTGAATTAATGATTTCCTTTGGGAGGGAGGGCTATTTGTTTGAGGTATCCAAATCTATTCACGTGTCGGGGAAAATGACATATGAGGTGTTTACTTGCTCCTTCATTGTTGTAAAACGCTCAGATTTAAACTAATGTGAAATGCAAGGGGAATAATCCAAAGCACAAGGTGACACTAACACATTGCATAGATATGCTGATATTACAGTGTATCTATATAAAAATACTTCTTGCAAAATGGCAAAATTTATGACGTTATAACAGTGGAATCTTTTTTGGGCGATTTTGCAAAAGATATTGACTTTGAATTCAGCTTTTATGACTTTTATGACACGGAATGCAATCTGCAGAATATGTGCATTCATGGATAAATGAAATACGGATGTGGAACAGTAAGCTCTCACGTTTGTAGATTGGAAACTTTAATTCCACACTCCTTTGTGTAATATATCCTTTATCACATCAAGTCCTCCTAAACTGTTTTCAGAATAACTTTTTATTTAGTCTGGGTTGCGAGTGGAGGCAACTATGAATTTCATTTCAGGGAATAAAATTAGGAACCTGGAAGGAGTGAGAAATTAATGCACAACCTTACTCAGCATAAATAAAACAAACTATGAGTAGCTTGAATTATTTCAGGAGATAACAAGGAGGGCCAATGAGGGTGGATCATTTGAAATAGTCAACATTGATTTGAGTATGATTATTTATAATTGATGTTGTAAAAAAAGGTTGCATTTTGCCCAGACACATGGTAAAATGTTCTTCAAATTTACATTGATCTTCCGTCGAGCAGTACAGAAAATCCAAGATAAAGGTCAAAGTGGTAATGGGATGGAGAATTAAAGAGGCAGGCAACAGGAATGCGGTGTACTAAAACTGCTCAGTTAGGGGTGCCAAATATAACCATGTGACCAAACCCACCTTACTAACGTGCTGGCTGATGAAAGATGACTTCAAAATTAAACTTTCCACTTAAAATCATGCATAGATTACTTTAAGTCGTATTGATATAAAACTCATCACAAATAATTGAATGAATAACGACCTCAGTTCTCCAAAGTAAACCGCATTCTTAAGCCTTCACATGTTAACACTGACGGTGAAGGATTCAGATCAATAATCTAATGTATTTTGGTTGCCACAGGTGTAGGAGGCAAGCTGTTAGTTTTGTTAAAATTATGAATCCCAAATAGAACTAATTGGGTTCAATACTCATTCAGCTGCTTAAAGGAGTTACAATTTAGTTTTGCTTTAACAATTAGTCACATTTGTAGACTATTAATTTGTCACTGAACTACATTTGCTTTCTTTTGGGAATCAGTAACTGTACTTGGTACAGAAATACAATATAGCATGAACTCACGTATTGGTAATCTCTGCATGTAAGAACTTAAATGTTTCCTTGCAACTTGAGACATTACTTAATTATATTTCTCAATAGCCGAACAGGAGTGGCGGGCAGATACTTGGAGAAACATTCTGAGGGATGCCACAAATTGATATTAGAAGTAGCACAAGAAAAATCCAGGAAATAAAGTTTAAAAAAGGACAAAAAGTGCTGGAGTAACTCAGCGGGTCAAGCAACATCCCAGGAAAATATGGATAGGTGGCGTTTCAGGTTTGGACACTTCTGCAGACTGGAGAAAGGTCATCCGTCAATATTCTTCAGGGATGCTGCCTGATCCACTGAGTTACTCCAGTACTTTGCGTGCTTTTTAGTAAACCAGCATCTGTAGTTTCTTGTTTCTTCTAGGAAATTTCATTAAAGTTTTTGAGGAAGGTGGAGGATGAACTGCATGGAGTTTAAAAAGTTGGACTCAGGAAACACAAGCCCAGGGGGATCATAGAGAAAGCTGCAACGTGAAACAATGGTAAACAGGAGCATGTGAATGAATACAGTACTAGGTCCTTGCTTTCTCTGATATATCTTTATGACCCAGGTGCGACAATTAGACCGATATCTGAAATATAAAAATTCAAGTGTATTCTATTGCGAGGAAGAAGTTTTAAGGTTTGGGAATTTCAATGGATGCCTTGGCAGGCACTAAAATGACAAGTGTAATTCAATCCAGACATGTGAGGTAATGTATTTGGGGTGGCAAATGAGACTGGAAACATGCTATTAATGTTGGAATACTAAATAGTGTAAAGAAACAAGGATTATGGAGCACATGTCCTTGAATCTCAAGATGATAGATGGACAAATAGAGATGTTCAAGAAGTCAGAGGAAACTATTTGTCTTTATCAATCAAGGTACAGCATGGCATATAGAAGCAGAAAATCATGTCAGAATTCTACCTGCGTCAGAGACATGGATTTGATCCTGACTAGGGGTGTTATCTGTACAGATTGTGTCTTGGGTCTATTTGCTTGTAATGTATGGCTGCAGAAACGGCATTTCGTTTGGACCTCAAGGGGTCCAAATGACCATTAAATGTATCTTGTACACAGAGTTGAACGTTCTCCCGGTGACCACGTGGGTATTCTCCTGGTGCCCTGCTTTCCGCCAACATTCCAAAGGCATGCAGGTTTGTCAGTTAATTAGCTTTTGTAAATTGTCCTTAGTGTGTCAAATAGAACTATTGTATATTGATCGCTGATCGGCATTGACGGTGGGCCTTTATCCACGATGTATCTCTATAAACTAAACTATCTGAAACACTAGCAAGGCCACAAGTAGCATACAGTATAACCTAATATTCTGGTGTAACACTGGAACAAGGCAGAAAAACACCTAAGAAGGTGTGGAGGAGATTGGCAGTGGAGAATTAATTATGAGGAGAAAATTACAATGCTGGGATTGTTTTTTTGGAAAACTAACTTGGAACAGAAACTTAAAATCTGCATCTCACTCTATAATTGTTCCATAACCTGCTGAGGATTTCCAGCATTTTCCATTTCCAATTCCCAGTGTCTATAGTATCTGGCTTCAAACAGTACATTACATTACCATGAAGCTACAATTTTGATGCAAGGTTACAATCTGAAATGTCCCCACAGATACTGCTTGACCTGTGGAGCGTTTCCAGAAGTTTATATTTTAGTCTAGGCTAGAATAATATCAGAGATAGAAAGTTCAATCTACGACATTTTATAGTAGATTTTATAGGAGTCTGAGGGGTAACTATTTCACAGAAAGGGTGGTGAGTGTATGGAGAAGGTATTTGAGGCAGGGACTCTCGCAACGTTTAAGAAGCAATTAGACAGGTACGTGGATAGGACAGGTTATGGGATATGGGCCAAACGCAGGCAAGTGGGACTAGTTTAGATAGGATATATTGGTCGGTGTAAGGCAAGTTGGGCTGAAAAGCCTGCTTCCGCACTGTATGACTTGATGACTCTAAGTTTCTGGTTTTGAAATGTGCAAATGCAGATTCAAACCAATTTATCTAATTAACGTCTGGCCTTCAGGCACAACAAGAGGGAGTGGCAAATCAATAAATTAGACAAATGACCCTGAGACTTCCAAGGCTACTTCAAGCGATCAAGGAAGCAGTGTTCAATGAATATTTACATTATATAAATGTGTGAATTATCAATCGAGTTGTATCACATAGCCCAAACAATAAACAAAGATCACCATCCAAATGAACAGCAAAATCTATTCATTTATTTGCTGAATTCCCGTATCCCTTCCTTCAATCCTTGCTACCTTTAAACTGGTTACTCAAGGGACTGCCGATGCTAGATGCTTGAGCAACAAACAAAAGGTTGGAGGTCAGGCAGCATCTGCAGAGGGAAATGGACAGATGACATTCAGGATATGATTCTTCTTCAGAATTGGTGCCAATGCTTCTGCTTCAATAACTTCAATGGTGCGTTTGACAGCTATGCAAACCACACTTAATTTCACTTTTAATTAATTTCTGATGCAGGTCTCTACTCTCTGTCCTGTTCCTTCATAGTATGGATCTGTTTATCAAAATACCACGTACCCATTTCTCATAGAGTCATACAGACTGGCACCAGGCACTTCGGTCCAACTTGCCAAGCTGATCAAGACACCCCATCTACACTGGTCTCAGCTGCCCGTGCATGGCCTATATCCCTCCAAACCTTTCCTGTCTATGTACCAGTCCAAATGTCTTTTAAATATTGATATAGTATCGACCACAATTACCTCCTCTGACAGCTCATTCCATAATGAGAGATACAAATTGCTGGAGTAACTCAGCAGGTCAGGCAGCAAAACTGGAGAAAACGAATCGGTGATGTTATGAACCGAAACGTCACCTATCCATTTTCTCCAGATATGCTGCCTGACCCACTGAGTTAGTCCAGCATGTGTCTATTATTGGTATATACCAGTATCTGCAGTTCGTTTTATTACATGAGTTCTCAAATTACTTCTAGTTAATCCTGTAAGCCAATTCATTGAATTCCTTGGAGAGGCAACTACCAGTCAGTAATTTTTTTAAACATGCTACACCAATTTGTGGTTTCCAAAATCATACTTTTTCATTTTTTAATATCTTTGAATCTAACATAAAAACACCAGACAGGTGGTGTGAAGTCTGGCCTCATGTTGAGCTGCATTAGCAGAGGGTTAAGTACAAATCAAAAGCATATTTTTTGTTATTTTATTACCCGCAGGCAAAATCATCTTTTACAGAACCTTTGGACAAAAGATCATAGAAGAGGCATTACTGCCTTTTGAGAAAAATGTTGGCAATATTCAATTCAAGTTTCCAGGACTGGAACCATGTTTCTCCTTACTTGTTACTTCAAGAGGAGCAGACACATTGAAAAATAGAAAGTCAAAGTGAAGGAAGTTAAACAGAACTATTCCCTTGAATTTATTAGGATCTTATTAGCTACAGATATACAGATTAGAATCAGGCCATTTGGCCCATCGACTCCGTCCTTAACAACACCACCCAGTTACACTAATCCTCCACTAATATAATCTAACTTTATTCTCTCCATATTGTTATCAATTGCCCCCAGAATCTACCACTCACCTACATCTCTGAGATGTGTGAAGGGGGAACTGGAGTACACATGCGGTGACAGGGAGAACCTGTAAACTCCGCACGTCGACAAATACATTTTTAGTGTGATACGTGATCCACCAGTGAGAGAAATGAACAGGCAGCATGTTAGGTGGGAACTTTGTGGGGCTAGGAAGAAGCAGGGAAAGTACATCTTTGTGGCCATTCACAACTAAAACTGAACATGATGGAAATTTAAATTTCTTTCACCAACAACCTTGCATTTTTGCAGAAGAATTATAAAAAATGATGATAGACAGTGGCAAATTCATGAAATATGAATATCCCATAAGGTAATATTTCAGACCGTTACTGTGGACCAGTCCAGTGTTTTTGTTTTTACCTTTGCTGGACAATCCTCAGTCATCAGTGACATTTGTTTCTCCCACAAATTATCTCCACATCCCTCATGATACGGAATTGACTTACGTGATCAATACCTAGTTTCATGCAGTGGGACTCCAGACCTGGAGCAATGAAACTCCAAAATAAGAATGAGTAAAATGCTGAAACACTTTAAAAAAAAACCCCATATAATCAGGAAATTCTGAGGGGCATCGAAGAGCAAGATTTCATCATTAGAAATGTAAATATTATGGAGACTGTTCTGGAGACTGAGCCTCAATGCAGCCAGATGAGATATATACACAATCTGAACAAGACATCTTTGGTCTCCTTCCAAAGTACAGTTTGGTGACTAATTCTGAGAAACTTGGTATAGTCATCAGTCATCAAGAAATTGCTTTGCAATGAGAGTGGATAACAGAGTAACAGGAAGCTATCCTGTCAGAAGAATGACATTGGATGGGATCAAATCAATCCCCATTCAGATGGCTTCATAAAAAAAACCCAATATTCCTCCCACTAGAAACATTATAGGCTGGCAAAGGTCACTAGATCGTGCAATGCTCCTGCTGGCATGCACAACACATTTATTAAAGTTCCATAAAATGTGCAAGTTAAACAATGAAAACAGCATTTAAAGCATTTCACATGACATATGCTAAAACCCCAACATTTTAAATTATTGTTACGTATTTTAAGATTGATATTGTGCACTGGGTTTCATTAACAAATTGCCTTTTTAGATTTGGATATGGTCGCCATCAGGATCTAACAACTATTCCACAGTTCAAAACCAGGTAAGAATTCACCGGGTACTCAGCAACCATCTTTCAATTTGTAAATGGATCACAAAAATAATGGACAGGAACACAATGTTATTGCACAACTGAAACAATAATCAAAGACTTGCTCTGGCACAGAAGTGCCCATTCCACCTGTTGAGTCAATATCAATTCCAAATAGTCAATTAGATTCCACGTCCCTCTCCATATCTTTAAGGATAATTGTCTCTCAAATGCCAAGTTGTTATTCGATCTTCGCTTGTATGATAGACCACTACCAACAAGGCATACTCTCTGTTCAATATAATGCAGAAAATCTCAAAAGCTATAGTGTAAAACTTTTTTTTCCATTTTCTGCCTTTTGAAGTCCATGAATAAATTGAACACATAGGTTCTTACAAAAAAAGTTTTACATTTTGTACAAGCGCAAGAAATGATTATTTAATAAATTACTGAATTCGAACGATTTTCAAAAAAAGTTAAAACTTTAAAACTATGGCATTGTAGCACGGTAAACTTTAAAACATATTTATTTTTTGCTCAATATTTTATAATCACAAACAGGAATACAGGGCTCTCATTATCCAAAGTTAAGAACTAATAACAAATTGCATCAACAGAATATGGACATTAAAATCAAATGTTTTAGATTTTTAACAATTAATTAACGCCATCAGAAATGAACTTGCAACTGAACCATGTCCAGTTTCATCAAAATATACTCAATTAAGAATTTGACTGCCACCTTCATCTGACATTTTAATTTTGTCATGAGAGCAGATTGAGAATGTAATTGACTTGTTCCCTTCCAACATCAGCAATGCATGAATTGTGAACATTTATAAAGCAGCTGCAATTTAATAATCTGCACCTCAGACCATCTCACACACATTCCAACTAACAAATGATCCATGATAGTGGCAGGCAGCATTGGGGAATGGAAGGAGCAAGAAAATAGCTTCTCCCGAGATTTTGTAACTAATATTCAAGGATAATGTTAACCAGGCTACAGCGACAACAAATTTTAATTGAGTGAGACTTATCGCAGTCAACTAGTGCAAACATATGGTTCCGTTTTGCAAATAAGTTGATGATTAGGGATTTATTTTGCCAATGTCTTCTGCAGAACATTGGCAGCCCGCTAAATAGTACATTGGCACATTCCTGTCCATCTCCAATATGTTTACAATCCAATAAAAAATATATTCCTTCACTGTTTAGATCTTGAGAAAATGAGGGTCAATAAAATAGAGTTAGCACACTTTAACTGATTGAATTTTATAAATTAAGGGAAGTCTACACATTTCGTAAAATAGAAATATAAAATTGGCCAAGCAGCAGGTTCACCCAACAGTTCTAGTGTTGTCAGTAATTACAGTTTATCTGCAGCTATGCAGAAACTGTCAGGTTTTCGTTTCTGAGGATGTGAATGACTGGTTGTGACATTGTCTGTCACTGGCCATGGGAAAGCCTGATGAAGTTTATTCATAAGTATTATATTCCGATTCAGTATTTCAACACTTAAAACAAATGAGGCAAATATGCACCTGAAATGTTCAAAGGGAAAGTTATGCGATAGGACTAGAATTTGTTGGAGTGTGCACTTAAAGTGTGCCCCATTTTAAATAATTTTCCTCCCCCTTCAGATTGTAAAACTGGGTTAAGTGTGCAGTGACAGTGCAGCAAAAATAATAGAATCAATTTGAACATAGAATAGTACAGGACACAACGTGCTGGAGTGATTCAGTGGGTTAGGCGGCATCTCTGGAGGACATGGACAGGTGACGTTACGGGTTGAGTATCTTATTCATACTGAAGAACGATCACAATCTGAAACGTCACTTATCCGTGTTCCCCAGAGATGCTCCCAGACCTGCTGAGTTACACCAGCTGTTTGTGTCCTTTTGTGTACTAACCAACATCTGCAGTTCCTTGATATAGAACATTACAGCATAGGAAGAGGCATTGTGTCGAATATGATGTCAAATTAAACAAATCCTGCATGTGTTCTATACCGCTGCATTGCCTGCACATTCATATGCCCAATGTTTAATGTAAATTTTGACAAACAATTCAATATCTGCATACATGAAACATTGCAGTTGTAAAGTTCCTCAGAAGCAGAAAAAATGAATCTATTTCAAGAGCAAAACCATACGAGTTTTACATCTAAGCTTAAACCCCAATTTTCGGTGTTGTGCTTAATTTCAGTTAATAGCTTAAATGCAGTAAATCTTTGATACCAATAATGTCACTTCAGGTAATGGTCACTTCATTTGCAAGGCTATTGGTGATTTGTGATGATTTGAAACTCATGCTAAACTTTTCTCTCAAAACAAATAGCTGAGCTATTTATACATTCTGCCGGACTGTCCCAAATGATCCAGCTCAGCTCAGACCAAAAGCTTGCAAAGAAGATAGAACAATACAGCACGAGAACTGGTCCTTTGGGCCGAGAATGATTGTGCCAGACATGATGCCATGACCAACTCTTATCTACCTGCACATAATCCATATCTCTCCATTCCCTGCATAACCATATGCCTCTCCAAAAATCTCTTAAATGTACTATCGTATTTGCCTCAGGCCCAGCCCCTGGTCATTCATTCCAGGCACTCACCACTCGCTGTGTAAAAAAACCTGCTCTACACACCTCCTTTAAACTTTGCTCCTTTTATCTTAAAGCTGTTCCCTCTAGAGTTTGATTTTTCCATCCTGGGGAAAAAAGTTCTGACTATCAATCCTATTTACACCTCTCATAATTTTATATACTTTATGTTAACAATGGGAACTGCTATTAGATCAACGTAGAACTACAGGCATTGTGCTGGATGCTCCAATCCATTCTTTTGAAAAATAGTGATTCTTCTGGATAGACGTAACTAAAATAAACTCAGTAATAAATTGTATTGCAATGATGTTTAATTGCTTTGTAAACTCGGTATATTCTGATGACGTACTTTTTGCTTCCAAGCTTTTATTTGACCTGTAACATTTATCAAAAATCTAACACAGCAATCCAAATCAAACATAGTGTTAATTCCATCCCCAAATACGACACTGCGCTCAATCTAGACCTTTCTGACAGCTTTGTTGAAGCCATTCAATTATAAAGTGCACTCAGCAGGCAAGACTGTGTTAAGCTGTGTGGACTAATCACTATAAGTGCTTTGTTGAAAAGTTCATGATTTTCCATTAATTGTATTGGGAGGCTTTTTTTAAGTATAGTTGTGTGATTTACTAAATAATGTATTTAATACCAGGAAAGATGTACTACGCTCTTCGTGAAAGTGGTGCAACTGGAATCACCACAATGGTATGTTCACTGCTTGTTGTAAATATTATATCTGTGTCTGCATCACAAGGAATTTCAGGAACAGTGTTTTCCTCGCTGTCGATTGAACAGACTTCCCATAAGCTAGAGTACCATCCCAATCTTGCAACCTACCGCATTGCAGTCCTTGCACTTTTTTTTGTAATCTTCACTTTCTCCAGAACTGTAATGCAATAATGCTTTACCACTATATTCTGCCTCTTGCATTTTTCTCTT
Source organism: Leucoraja erinaceus (assembly GCF_028641065.1). Taxonomy (NCBI): domain Eukaryota; kingdom Metazoa; phylum Chordata; class Chondrichthyes; order Rajiformes; family Rajidae; genus Leucoraja; species Leucoraja erinaceus. The sequence goes on along the minus strand of NC_073391.1, from coordinate 23,813,593 downwards.
TGTACTACCAATTGTACTTGTGTTGGCATCATGGTGCTCATGTATAGTATGATAAAGCTGGATTACATGCAAGCAAACATTTTTCACTGTATCTTGATACACGTGACAATATCACCCAACCAATCAAGACGGTTGGTTGTGAGACAGAGCCTAAACCAGTTGAAACTTTTTTTTCCAGAAAGCCTCATCCTTGGTTTAAGGGACTGCAACGTCTAATATTGTATTGTAATATTGAAGTACTTGTGGGACTGAATATTGCTGGCCAGATGTCCTATAGTCTCTGTAAACCCATGCTAATATTAGGTACACACCTAGAGTGAACATCACTGGCCCTACACAACCCTGCCACACATTCTGGATGCCAAGAGGGCCTTGGGAATGACAATGCGGGAGCCCTTCTCCTGAAATCCTTATGACAGATGGCAAAGCTGGAACCATGGCTTTGCCAGCAATAAAATCGTCATAGACATAAAAAGCTAGAGTAACTCGGCAGGTCAGACAGCATCTCTGGAACGGAGAAATGGGTGACTTTTCGGGTCGAGACCCTTCTTCACCCATTCCTTCTCTCCAGAGTGCTGTCTGACCTGCTGAGGTACTCCAGTTTTTTTTATGTCTATCTTCGATTTAAACCAGCACATGCAGTTTCTTCCTACAAAAATCCTCATAATAAATTTTAAATGTCTCCAACAGACACAGTTAAAATCTATTAATATTGAAACAAATAATTTAAAATGAACTAAATAATTAACATTAAAATATATGAATACACATAAAACAAGCAATTAAAACATTTGCCCAACTGAACCCTTGATTTTAATGGGATCTTGAATTATTAGTGTCATTGGCTCTTCAATTTAAGAGCAGTGCCTATAAACACTCAGGAGGAGTTGCATCCTTGCTTTGCAAATAGAAGTGAGAGATGATAGAATATTAAAAAACAAGCCCTAAATAGGCTGCAATTGTTCCAGGAAGGACATCTGGGATCTGAGGAACAGGTCAAGTAATATTCTATTTCCTCAACTAATCAAGTTGAATGCATAACAAAAGTAAAATAAACTGGGTGAATGTGAGTTCAAAATAGATGCAGAGAGAAATAAAGAGGAAAAATAGAAATGTTAAGCAGAGAGAAAGAAAATACAGGCAAAGTGACATTTTTTTCACTATGTTCTAATACTACAATAATTTAAACCAAAGGGAATAAGAAAGCCCTTGAATTAATTGCAGAGGTTAACTGACAGTAAGTAAGGAGCACCACATAGTTAACAAGTTAGTTCAACATGAAATAACTTGACAACTTTAGTACCAGGTATATTCAAAGCAAATGTATTTCATCAACGCTGATCATTGAAGAGGTAATTTTAAACTGAAAATAAGAATTAAAGTTTAAGTGAATAATCAAAAATGCACAGTTTCAAACGGTGTCACCCATGGAAATAATTAAAAAATAACTAAACATATCAAATTGAAATGAAGTAAAACTCTCTGCTTTTCCCCCTTGTTTAAACATTTCAAATCCACATTGATAAGCATGTAGTTTTGTATCATACACTCTATGTGACTGAAGCAGGATGCAAGTGCCAATTCATGATTGTAGGGAATCAGGCAAGACTGTGCCCACTGCTGGACTCCATGTAGAGTCTAACAATGGAGCAAACAGTTTGTATAGACAGTTTTGCCTATACAAACGTGCCAGTGAGATCCGGTCTCTCAGCATGTGAACCTAAGTCCATAGCTTACTTCACTTTCAAAGGCTGAACACTGAGAACCACAGGCAGCAAAATCCAGTATCATTAGGCTGGGTATTATATTGACAGGGGGAAAAAAAAACTGGACCTTCATTATTCCCAGGGCTGCTTTCACTTATTTTTATGTCCGCATTGTGTTTAAAACCGTGGATGCAGATGCAGCCACTGCTTAAATCTGAAACTTAATGGCAAGAAATGTCATGGCGTAGGTGGTTTTTCACCCCAAAAAGGGAAAGCAAAAAGCACGTTCTGTAATGCTTTTCTGACACAATATTGATACCTTCAACTGTGTAGTTAGGATCAGGGCGGAGAATTCTCTGCATCCACTGACAGCACCACTATTTCTGACATTTGTAAACTCCAGAGGTAAACCTGTCATAATTTCCTTCTCCTTTTTCCACCCTGCCCACTCTAGGGTTGTCAGTTGGGAAAAGAAAACTAAAATGTCAATATGGACTGGATTCAAGTATAGCCTTCTACTTGCTGAATGTCACTTCAAAGTCAAGTCAAAGATAGGAAAGTCTGAGAACATTATTGAATTTGCTTAAGAATCAGTATTCCAGAGCACTGTGACTGGAGTCAGAAAGCAGACAGATAATTACCAACCTATTTTACAGTTGAAGAGCATTTTGGGGGGAAAGTGGATACCTGAAACGATGAAACCTACAGCATGCTTCATATGCATCCACCACACAATTCTTACTTAATCATAACCATAATCAACATCATAATCATACTTTATTAGCCAAGTATGTTTTGCAACATACAAGGACATTCATATCAATAAAAAGCAACAAAACACACAAAATGCATTTTAACATGAACATCCACCAGTGACTCCCCCACTTTCATCACTGTGATGGAAGGCGAAAAAAAGTTCAATCTCCACTCTTCTTTGTACTTCGGGGGCCTCGAGCCTTCTGTTGACGGGACGATCTTGGCTCCCATAGCTGGGCCCTCGAGTCGGAGTGATCAAGCTCCTGCATCGGGGGGGGGGGGGGGGGGGGGGGTTGTGGAAATCTCAGCTCCCCCACGCCGGGCGATCAGACCCCGGTTCGGGGCAGGTCGAAACCTTCTGCATCGTTTGGAGCATCACGACATTGGTCTCTACCCAAGACTGCGAGCTCCTCGGTGGTTAAATCCGCAGGCCGCGGTTGGAGCGTCGATCCCAAGCACGGGATCGGCACCGATGGTAAGTCCACGACCCCGCGGTGAGGCTTAAAATCAGTCTCGAGCAAGACCGCCAGCTCCATGATGTAAGGCCGCAGAGCGACCGGAGATACGAACCGGAAAACAATCACGTCTCCGGCAAGGTAAGAGATTGAAAATAAGTTTCCCCCGACCTCCTCCCGCACATAAAACAAACCTGAGAACATTAACACAAACTTTTAAAACACACTAAAAATAACAAAAAAAAGTCAAAAAGACAGACAGACTGTTGTCGAGGCTGCCATCGCTGAGGGCGCCACCCCGGGTGGACATAGGAACATATTGCCCACTCATTATTTCTGTCTGGCGGCATTTCTGTCAGACAGCTAGGATGCAGGTTGGCAAATCTAAGGATTTGAGATATACTTTTTCTTTCGCAGTCCCTGGGGATCAAGGATGACTTGTTTCCAGTCTAGTTCTGTGGGTTCTGAGATGGCCAAGGGGGCCATTCTGGAAGCACCCCCCCCCCCCCCCCCCCCCCCCCCCCCCACGAAGGAGCAGGAGGTGTGCTTGGGTGGGCAATAAGCATTTTGTGAGGTGACACATTCTTTCAGATATGTACACAGAATTTCTGCGTGCTCTTCAGGCATGCCTCAATGTTCTCAATACCATCTCAGATGTTTGTTATTTTCATTGTGCTAGGGAATCCCAGCAGTCAATATGGATGTTGCATTTCTTCAAGGAGACTTGAATGAATAAATTCTGTAGCTTAGCTGATTAGGTTCCAGTCATAGCTTGTCACGATGGGTGATTAGCTGTGGGTGAGTAGAGGTGCTAGTGAGAAATGATACAGTCTATAATGTTTGGGACAAAGACCCATAATTTATTTATTTGCCTCTGTATTCCACAATTTGAGATTTGTAATAGAAAAAAAAATCACATGTGGTTAAAGTGCCCATTGTCAGATTTTAGTAAAGGCCATTTTTATACATTTTGGTTTCAGCATGTAGAAATGACAGCAGTGTTTATACATAGTCCCCCCATTTCAGGGCACAATAATGTTTGGGACACAGCAATGTCATGTGAATGAAAGTTGTCATGTTTAGTATATTGTTGCATATCCTTTGCATGCAATGACTGCTTGAAGTCTGCGATTCATGGACATCACCGGTTGCTGGGTGTCTTCTTTGGTGATGCTCTGCCAGGCCTGTATTGCAGCCATCTTTAACTTATGCTTGTTTTGGGGGCTAGTCCCCTTCAGTTTTCTCTTCAGCATATAAAAGGCTTGCTCACTTGGGTTCAGATCGGGTGATTGACTTGGCCACTCAAGAATTTACAATTGTTTAGCCTTGAAAAACTCCTTTGGTGCTTTAGCAGTAAGTTTGATATCATTGTTTAAGAGGGAACTGCAGATGCTGGAGAATCGAAGGTTACACAAAAAAGGTGTTGAAGGTCTGAAGAAGGGTTTTGGCCCGAAACGTTGCCTATTTCCTTCGCTCCATAGATGCTGCTGCACCCGCTGAGTTTCTCCAGCTTTTTTGTGTAACCTTCGTAGTTTGATATCATTGTCTTGCTGTAGAATGAACCGCCAGTCAATGAGTTTCAGGCATTTGTTTGAACTTGAGCAGATAGGATGTGTCTTTCAGAATTAATTATGCTACTACCATCAGCAGTTGTATCATCAATGACGATAAATGAGCCAGTGCCTTCAGTAGCCATACATGTTCAGGCCATAACACCCCCACCACCGTGTTTCACAGATGAGGTGGTATGTTTTGGATCTTGGGCAGTTCCTTCTCTCCTCCATACTTTGCTCTTGCCATCACTCAGATACACTTTAATCTTCGTCTCATCTGTCCACAAGACCTTTTATCCAGAACTGAGGTTGCTCTTTTATGTAATTCTTGGCAAACTGTAACCCGGCCATCCTATTTTTGCAGCTACCCAGTGGTTTGCATCTTGCAGTGAAGCCTCTGTATTTCTGTTCATGAAGTCTTCAGCAGACAGTGGACATTGACAAATCTACACCTTACTCCTGAAGAGTGTTTCTGATCTGTCGGACAGGTGTCTGGGATTTTTTCTTTATTACAGAGAGAATTCTTCTGTCATCAGCTGTGGAGGTCTTCCTTGGCCTGCCAGTCCCTTTGCGATTAGTAAGTTCACCAGTGCTCTCTTTCTTCTTAATGATGTTCCAAACTGTTGATTTTGGTAAGCCTAATGTTTGGCTGATGTCTTGAACAGTATTATTCTTGTTTCTCAGTCTCATAATGGCTTCTTTGACTTTCATTGGTACAACTTTGGTCCTCATGTTGATAAACAGCAATGAAAGTTTCCAAAGATGATGGAAAGACTGGAGGAAATACTAGGTGCGGAGAGCTCTACCTGCAGTAAGGAGACAATTAAACATATTTGAGCAATTACATATGCCTGTTATTGCTCAAGTATATGCTCGTGTCCCAAACATTAACGGTCCTTGAAATTGGGGGACTGTGTATGAACACAGCCGTAATTTCTACGTTGAAACCAAAATGTATAAAAATGGCCTTTAACAAATTCCGACAATTTGCGCTTCAACCACCTGTGATTTTTTTCTATTACATATCTCAAATTGTGGAGTACAGAAGCCAATAAATAAACAGACCAACAGAGGCGAATAAATAAATGATGGGTCCCAAACATTATGGAGGACACTTTGGAATGTATCACCTCTCAAAAAAGGTATACATTGAAATGAAGTTTACTGTCCTTGAATTTTTGCCTCTGTCCACCTTGCAAAGTCAGCTTGGAACAGGAGCTCATTGTTACGTGTCTGCTTTGAGAATATGGTCTTGGATTTGTCAGCAATGATGACGAGTGTAACTAGGCTCTGAATGCTGGGGATGTTGGCCTGGGAGAAGATAGGCAAGGGCTTACTTTATTCCACCTGCAGATTTGAAGAGACAGTATATGGATAGTTTCATTGGCATTTACCCATTGCATGGTTGGCAGGAATCACTCCTGCCCTATGGAAGGTTTTTTGTCAATCACCCAAACTCGGCGATGACAGTGCAATTCATCTTCAACGTATGCCTTCTTTCAGAGATGATAATTTCTAATATCTCTCACTATCACCTCTACTCAGCCACAGCTAACCACCCATACTGACAAGTTATGACTGGAATCTAATCAGCCAAAGATACAGAATTTATTAAATCACCTCACAAATAAGGTTCCCACAACTTGAGATATTATTTTCCCGCACACACAAACACGCACATACACAAACACGCACATGCACAAACACGCACACGCACATACTTAAACATGCACACACACGCACAAGCACAAACACGCGCATGCACACGCACAAACACGCACACACACAAACGTGCACACACACAAACACGCACACACACAAACGTGCACACACACAAACATGCACACACACAAACACGCACACACACAAACATGCACACACAAACATGCACATACAAACACGCACACACTGCAGAGGTGGACCACTTGCCCACATCCCCTCTCCTTGTTTCTCACCTACTTTTCTGTCGATACTCCAGTGACCCACGCCAAGTAGTGGCTGCAAACCCAGTCTCGCTTTCTGTCCGTATTACATATCATGTTCCCAAAACGTGTTTCAGACACATTCCGAGCTCCCAATCCCCACCCCAGCTACATAACTGTTACATGTTTACTATTCCAGGCTCCACCCCTGTCTCTTTCCCAGGCCACACCCCTGTGCTACACACTTCATCTCTGGCTCCAGTCACACATTTACTCACGTTCCTGACTCCCACCAGTCGTACACCTGGCTCTATTCCTGACCCCAGAATATGTGACCTTTTTGCAACACTCCAAAAGTAATAGGGCATTGTGTGTAGATCTCATCACTCAGCTGTAGGGACGATGTCATTAAGATGAAAAGGGTGCAAAAAAGTTTCACAAGAATGGTACTGGAACTGCAGCTATGGGGGGATTGTAAGGAGACTAAACAAGTTTGAGGTTTTTTTCGCCTGGAGCATAGGGGTTGAGAGGTGATGGATAGTTAGTCTTTTTTCCAGGACCACTGATGTTCAACTAGATCACAGAGATTTAAGGTGAGAGGGGAGAGATTTAAAAGGGACTTAAGAGGCAACGTTTTCACACACAGGGTTTGTATATGGAACAAGCTGCCAGTAGAATTAGCTTAAGGTGAGTACAGTTACAATGTTGAAAGTTCATTTGGACAGATACATGGATAGTAAAGATTTAGAGGGATATGAGTAAATGGGATTAGTTCAGATAGGCATCTTGGTTGGGCCTCAACAAGTTGGACCAAAGGGCCGCTACGACCCTGTAAGTCTCATGTAGGGACATTACTCGCCAGTATACATATACCTTTACTTAAACAACTCAGAAGGATTGTGGAACACATGCCTCAAATTCTGTAGTCCAAAGAAACTGGTCTCTATCCAGGGTTTGCTTTGTGATGGAATTCAATCCATGATCCTATCCAATTAACCTAATCAAGAGCCAATCTTAGTACCAAACTAAACTGCATTTTTAGGCCGACATGTTTTAAAACACTTTTTTCCTCTTTACAATGCTGCATCTCATCCCCAACGAACATCCTGCAGGAGAGGGGAATCTTCAGAAACAATCGGAAATTGTCCAATCTATGGTAAGTACAGTGCAGAAACAAGGTCACCTGAACCTTGGGTGTCGAGCTGCAGTGTGCAAACACACTTGTGCTTGTTCTGGAGGCTGAGCTCCGACTGCACTGGATGAGTGGATGGATTTTACAATCAGCAAAACAAAGAATGGAATAGTTAGATTAGAAGCAAAATATTTACAAACTTAAGAACGCGAGTTTTATGATGCATAATCTACCATCTTTGGCAGAAGCAGCCACGTATAAGACTGATGATCTTGTTCTGTGCAGATAGCAAGATTTAGATTTATTAGTGAGTGCTCTAAAACTTACAGCCATTAGTAATGTTGTCTCAATACATTAACTATATGATTCAGTGCCATCCATCGCAGCAGATGTACTGTGCAAGACAAACGACAGCTTCTTTGCTTATTCACAAAACTGTGGTAGTGCTATAAGATGGTGGAGAGTAATAATGCTGGAAAATGGAGCGAAGCACAAAGAGTCATTGCTAGCTAAAAAAAAATATTTTTACATGCATTATAATTTATGCATGTTCATTTACATTGTTAATACATGAACCCAAATACTAAAGCAACATTTTTAACCTCCATTTGTGAAAATTATGATTTGTTCCATACAATGTCTAATACCAGTGTGATTGAAAGTATTTCGTAAAATCAATCAAAATCCATATTTATTTCTCTCTCCCTCCCTCCCAATATCACCAGGCGACAAGGTCAGGGTGATAATATTGCTTAATCTCCATGTAATTACGCGGCAAGAATTCCAAACAGTGCAGGGGTTAGGTAATATGGAGCTCTAAGAGATGGCCCTGTGCACATACACTCAGCAGGGAAAGCAACTACATACATACAGTCAACACTGAGAACAGCCTGAAGCATAGAACTGGGCAGTGCTGCTCTGAGCAGGGAGGAACACTTGATTTACGATGCTGGCTCTGTGAAGGAATTTACCTTTTTGTTTCCTCAAGGGAGATGTAATGAATGGAAAAAAAACTTAAATTTATATAAGGCAGGAATTTCCTCGAAATAAAGTAACAGCCCATGCTATTATTAGCAAGCAAATTAATGGTATGTGCGGCAGGAAGAGACTCCCATGAACTGCCATGTTTGCGCAAGGTTTAGATTGGTCTGCCTTGAAATCTCTGTTAAAAGCTCACATTACATTTCATGAACATTCTGATTTGCCATTAATTAAAGGACTATGAATAATTTGTGTGCAAATACCCACCTGACAATGTGAGAACAGTTAATAATATCCACTTAACATCTCCAGCCCAGATAGAGAACAATTAAAAATATATCATCTCTTTCTTTAACATTGTGAATTTAAAATCTTCATTTTTATTCAAAGTTCTTAATTTCCTTTCCATCTATCATTTTTCACTGTAATCCAACCTCTTGCCCTCGCTTTATTTGTCTTTCTGTGCTGGATTTTATATTTCCCCACTCTTAATTCATCCTCTTTGTCCTTGCTATCTATTTTGCAATCCTTAAATCTCATAGGTTAGAGGTACACAATCAGTCCCATCATTCACCAAGGACCTCGATGTCTATTATCAGCTCACATTATTGGAAATAGAAATGTCATATTGTTGTGACAACGAGGGTCTTTTGAAGTCCGATTCAAAGCAAACTGATATGACAATGCTGGAAAAGCTACAGCACATTTCTCTATTTCTGCTACATCATTTCAGCCATATGTACTCTGCCCTTGAATTTAAATTGCAGAAAAAAAAGTTATATTCAGAACCAGTATTTTGACAAGCACAAAATTCACTTGACAAGATAAAAACATCCTACTTCTTTTTATGTATTACATCTCGTTAGTTTATTTTTCTATGAAATTATATTAGGTTTGGTTATCTCGCTGAGCTGGAGCAAGGGGATTAATAGATCTCTTAGAAACACAAAACAGTTGTGTCTGATAATATGTTATACTTTAGGGCCTTTACCTGTTTGGCCTGGAATTGATTATTTTACTTTTATTTAAATACTTTTTGATTCAAGATCAGATTTAGAAAACAAACTCATGAAGATATGCTCATCATTTTAAAGTGTAGAACTCAATGGAATACGAGGGAGAACAGCTATGAAATTGTAGGGAAATCATCAGTGCATTCCACTGCACTTTGATCCCCGAGGTACTTTTATTCAATATAACAAAAATATAACAAAAATAGGGAACTCAAGAGAACAGTTAGTTCAGATGCCAAGATCGCCTGCACCAAGAATAATTTTATTCAAAAGAATAATTTAACATGCCGATCACCACTGTACAAAAGTGTGAGAGGGACGGTGAATTGTTCAAAGAAAAAACAGAAGTTAGGGGTAGGGGTACTGCTATCCTGATTCGTAAGAATGTTATGGAGACCCATAACATTGTTGAATGTAGGTTACAAGATCCTGTCTAAGGCCATCGCCAACCGGGTCAAGTCTGCTCTGGGACGGGTAATCCACCCAGACCAAACCTGTGCTCTACCTGGCAGGAAAATCTCAGACAGCCTGGCGCTGCTGAGAGATACCATTGCCTACGTGCAGGACAGGCGGGTGGATGCCTGCCTAGTCAGCTTGGACCAGGAGAAGGCCTTCGACAGGATATCGCACACGTACATGAGGGACGTACTCTCCAAAATGGGTTTTGGGGAGGGAATCCGAAATTGGATCAAACTGCTCTACACCAATATCAGTAGTACAGTCCAAATCAATGGGTGGGAATCAGACAGTTTCCCTGTAAGGCTGGAGTCAGGCAGGGTTGCCCTCTCTCTCCTGTCTTGTTTGTCTGCTGTATTGAACCTTTTGCCAAGTCCATCAGGAAGGATGCGAGCATAAGAGGAGTGACATTGCCAGGCAGTGGGGCATTCAAGTCAAAACCTCCCTGTACATGGACGATGTCGCCGTCTTCTGCTCGGATCCAAGGTCGGTCCGCAGATTGATCAGCATCTGCGACCAGTTTGAGTCGGCCACGGGAGCCAGGGTGAACCGCAGGAAGAGCGAGGCCATGCTCTTTGGCAACTGGCCCGACCGATCTTCCATCCCCTTCACCATCAAGCCTGACTTCTTGAAGGTGCTGGGGATCTGGTTCGGGGGGGCTGAGGCGAGTAACAAAAATTGGCTGGAGCGGATAGCCAAGGTGGGGAGAAAGCTGGAGCTGTGGAGGCAACGCTCCCTCTCCATAACCGGGAAAAATTTGGTCATCAGGTGTGAGGTGCTCTCGGGGCTGCTGTACTTGGCACAAGTGTGGCCTGTCCCTCCCTCCTACGCCACGGGGATCACCCGGGCCGTCTTCCAGTTCATCTGGGGGTCGAGGATGGACCGGGTGCGACGGGTCACAATGTACAAGTCATCAGACAACGGGGGTAAAAGCGTGCCCAATGTCGCCCTCATCCTGATGGCCACCTTTGTGTGTGGCTGCATCAGGCGGAGTGTAGAGCCAAGGCACGTGGGCAGCAAGTGTCACTACCTGCTGAGGTTCTACCTGTCCCCGGTGTTGCGAAGGATGGGCCTGGTGCAGATGCCACGCAATGTGCCAGTCAGCTGGACATTGCCGCCCCATCTGTCATCTGTGGAAAGCTTCTTCCGGACCAACACCTTTGACCACAAGTCCATCGGGCAGTGGTCAGCACGGAATGTCCTGCAGGCACTGCAGGGAAAGGACTCGATGGATCCGGTGGCGTGGTTCCCAGAGCAGACTGCCCAGCTTGTCTGGCAAAATGCCTCATCGCCAGAACTGACTAAGAAGCACCAAGACCTAGCTTGGCTGGCGGTGAGGGGAGCCCTCTCAGTTAGATCCTTCCTGCATCGTCGGAACCTCATTACCAGCTCACGCTGCCCCCGGGACGGTTGCGGTGGAGAGGAGACGGTTGCCCACCTCTTTGCAGAGTGTGGGTTTGCAAAAGGAGTCTGGAGAGGTATGCAAGGGTCCCTGGAACGATTCATCCCGAACAGCTCCGTCACAGAGGACTCTGTGATCTACGGACTGTTCCCAGGGACACATTCAGAGACTGACATCGAGTGCTGCTGGAGGGTCATCAACTCGGTGAAAGACGCTCTTTGGTCTGCTCGAGCGTTGCTCACCACCCAGCAGAGCGAGATGTCCGTCAGGGAATGTTGCCGACTGGCCCACTGCAGACTGCAGGAGTACATGCTAAGGGACTCACTGAAGCTTGGTGCAGCCAACGCCAAGGCTCGGTGGGGGGGGGCCACAGTCTAGGGTCCTTCCACTGCTGGACATAGGGGGCACGGTATGGTGGAGACGCCCCTCAAATTAAATTAAGGGAAGGTATCCCATGCCAGGGGGCCACATGAGTGGCACGGGTGGGGGACATCTTTTGTGGAAATGAAAATGTCAGATGGAATTTTCGCACTGTGTAAACATTGTATATATTTATTACTTGGACAGGGGCCACAGAGTGGCACGGGTGGGGGACTGTTTGGTGAAATTTGACAAAGGTAAAAAAATTGTACTGGAAAAACTTGTATAGTCTCCGAAAATGTCGGATGAATTCTGTTTGTTTGAATGGTTCAGGAATTGTATATATTTATCAATTGAATAAAGTCTATTTTGAAATTTAAAAAAAAAAAAGTTATGTTCGAACTACAGAAAACTGTGCAGGATCCTGCTGGCCGCTTTGTCATGGTGTCTGGCAAACTGTAAGACACACCTGTCATATTGGCCAGCATTTACGGTCCCAACTGGGATGACAGCTCATTTGTAACCAAATTTTTTACATCTCTCCCAAATATTGAAAATCACCACGTCATTGTGGGTGGAGATTTTAATCTGGTCCAAGACCCTATACTGGACAGATCTTCGAACAAAGCCTCTACTTTAACTAAATCAGGTAAGACTCTGCATGCTTTCGCCAAACAACTTGGGCTCACAGACCCATGGAGATTTACATCCCCCACAACTAAATTATTTTCATTTTTTTCCCACGTGCACCGTACCTATACCCGTATAGACTTCTTTCTCTTAGATAACAGACTGCTCTCCAAAATCAAATCCAGCGAATATCATAGCATTGTAATATCAGATCACGCTGCAACCTCCTTCGATCTCCACTTTCGTAAACGAACTAACCCCTTTAAACAGTGGAGGTTCAACTCCTCATTATTAGCAGAGGCTCACTACATGCAATTCTTGCACTCCCAAATCACCTTATATTTTGAGCTGAATGACTCGCCGGACATAGAAAGAGGTATACTCTGGGAAGCTTCAAAAGCCTATATTAGGGGCCAACTTATCTCTTTTGTCTCCAACCTGAAAAGAACCGAGACGTCCCAAACGGCAGACCTGTTACAAAAAATAAAGGACATTGATGACAAATATGCATCTGACCCAGACCCTAACCTTTATAGAGAATGCCTTAGGTTACAAACAGACTTTGACCTCACGTCTACTAATAAAGCTAAACTACGACTGCTTAAATCTAGGCAACACTTTTTTGAATCTTGACCCATTCTTCCTCCATATGTGCCCGTCATGGCCTAATCCAATGCAAAGTCCTTCACAAAGTCCACTACACAAATGCAAGAGTATCTAGAATTTACCCCGCTGTTAGGGACACCTGCAACAGATGTGATCAATCTCCTGCCAACCATAGCCATATGTTTTGGTCTTGCCCTAAGCTAGCAGCCTTTTGGAGGAGTGCTTTCGACTTGATAAGCAGAGCCTACGGCCAGACTATTCCTCCAAACCCACTGTCAGCCATTTTCGGTACCCCTCCCAACACCAACCTCTCTGTTGCGGTGAAACGGGTTCTAGCTTTTGCAACCTTGTTAGCCCGGAGACTGATTTTGCTTAACTGGAGGCTCACCTGTCCCCCGACACACACCCGCTGGATTAAGGAGGTGCTTTACAATTTAAAGCTTGAAAAACTTAGGTTCTCTCTCAAAGGCTCTACCAAGACATTCCTAGATACATGGAACCCTTTCTTGGATCTTGTTAACTCTCTCAACTTGTCCCCGGACTCGGAAGAGGACTGAGTGCTCTCCACCATTGTTCTGCTCTACTGCAGCTGCTCTCCCCTTAACCCCCCCTCCCCACACTTATTAATTTAATTACTTACTTATTTACTGTTATTAGTGACCCCCTTTTTTTAATTTATATTTTTATTTTTAGTACTTTTTGTTTCGTTTATCTTACCATATTTGTGTGGATGTGTATGTATGTGAGTGTTGTTTGTCCCCGTTTGGTTCCGACCTGATTCGGGTGGGTTGAAGGTGGGTAAGGGCTTTGAGGGTCGCTTACATACTGTTGCACAATTATGCCTTGACTGTCACTGTCTGTTATCATTGTATGTATGCAAATTGCTGTGAAATTCAAATAAAAAGATTTAAATCAAAAGTGTGAGAGGGATGGTGAATTGTTCAAAGAAAAAAACAGAAGTTAGCGAGTGTAGCACCACCTACAGAAGGAAGAGGTGCAAACCAACGTTTGGGTCAAGACCCAACATCAGGACCAAGAGGAAAGTCGAAAGACTGTCAGTATGTAGCAGTATGAGGGATGGATGGTAGAAAGGCTGGTACGTGGAAACTGAATGGTATGCATATAATAATGTTGCAATTCACGCTTTATAAAAGCTGTTCTCGATTGATAGTAATCACATTCAATTTAACAGGTAATTTCTTTCAGCGATCCACAAGACAATAACACACCTGTTCACAACTAAACCAGAGGACAAACAGGTGATGAATGCTACTGAAAATTATACCAACAATGATGGTTTCTTCATTGGTTTGTTAGCTTTCTTTTATATGTGCCATTTATAATACTTGCCATTACGTTTTAACTCTTGAAATAAAATAGCCACCTGGAGTCAATCACGATCAATACAGTTTGCTACATTTCAGAAGGAAATCCACCTTAGGAAAAAGCTTCAATGCTTTTATCACAAAGCACCTGCATCTCGACCAGTGGGAGCTGAAGACTCGATGGGAACTCAAAGGGCCTGTCCCACTTACGCGATTTTTTTGGCGACTGCTGGCACCCGTCACTAATTACCGTCCACAGGGCCCACGGTTGAAGCCTCCGAAGCTGTGTGTGTGTGTGTGTGTGTGTGTGTGTGTGTGTGTGTGTGTGTGTGTGTGTGTGTGTGTGTGTGTGTGTGTGTGTGTGTGTGTGTGTGTGTCTCCCCCCCCCCCCCCCCCCCCTTTACCCCCAAGGATCGGTGGGCCAAAGGGCCTGTTTCCGTGCTGTATCTCTAAAAAATATATTTAGCTACACCTACATTGGTGCCAGATTCATACGATTTTTTAAATAACGGAAAGAATACCATGCAGGCTGGAATGCATAAACATTTCTTCACTACCTCTCTGATAACAGGCCTATTCTCCAATTATTTTAACCATAACTGCGTGTTGTATACCATGGTTGGAGCTGGTTATTGTGAAGGCTATTGTATGTTATATACTTTTGTTATTTTAATCCAAAATGCTTAGTTTACACATGGGCAACACAGTGGCACAGTGGAGGAATTGCTCTTTTACAGTGCCACAGACCCGGTATCGATCCTCACTACGGGTGCTGCCTGTATGGTGATTCTACCTGTGACACCATGGGTTTTCTCCAGGGGCTCCAGTTTCCTCCCATATTCCAAAGCCGTGCAGGTTTGGAGGTTAGTTGTCTTCTGTAAATTGCCCTTAATGTGAAGAATGCAAAACTGGGATAAAATAGAACTAGTGTACAGGTGATTTTTGGTCAGCGCACACTCGGTGCACCTGAGAGCATGTTTTCATGCTGTATCTCTAAACTAAACTTTTATGTTTACATATGGAGGAATATTACCAGGGGTGTGAAAACATTAAACAGATGTATTTTTAACATTCTATGCCGATATATACTGCAAATTTGAGTTGCAAGGTTTATGCTGCAGTAGCTGGTAGAATGGTAATGAGTTATATGCCACAGCAATCAATCATCAGAAGTGTCAAATAATAGCACAGACCTAGAGGTCTGATAAAGTAGCAGATTCCCTCTGAGGCTACAGTCATCTAACGACTGATACTGTCACTCTTGGCAAAGTTGTCACTAAAGTAACAATACCAAAAAAATTGGGTAAATTGAGTAGAGGAAACAAGTCAATTTGACATTCCCATATGCGATTTGTCACACTGCCTGGCCAACACAAGCATGAGCAGGAAGTCCGTTCAACCAAATATTAGGGATTAAGTTATCATCTTTATCCTCTCTGAGATACATTTCATTACCTGGTCATTGATTTCATCAGTGGCTTGCAACTGCATCAACTCAGACACATTTTGATGATAATGATGGCATAGTGGCACTGCTGGTAGAGCTGCTGCCTCACAGAGCCAAAGCCCTGAATTCCATCCTGAGCTCAGGAGTTGTCTGTGTGGAGTTTGCACGTTCTCCCTGTGACTGCCTGGGAATCCTCCAGGTGCTCCGGTTTCCTCCCATACCCCAAAGACATGCGGGTTTGTAGATTCTT
Source organism: Leucoraja erinaceus (assembly GCF_028641065.1). Lineage (NCBI taxonomy): Eukaryota > Metazoa > Chordata > Chondrichthyes > Rajiformes > Rajidae > Leucoraja > Leucoraja erinaceus. The sequence goes on along the minus strand of NC_073391.1, from coordinate 23,797,599 downwards.
CTGTAAATCCCCCCCTTAATATGCAGGGAGTGGATAAGAAAGTGGGATAACATAGAACTAATGTGAATGGGTGATCAATGGTCAGCGTTGTACCTCAGTACACGTGACAATAATAAACCTAAATCTAAAGATAGGCCCTCTGGTATTTGACATTTCCAGCTGGGCAAAAAAACTCTAATTACTTACCCTATTTACCCTATCTATCTATGTCTCATCTATCTATATTACTAAAAGTCTGTTCTTGACTGGTTTTGGCCATCTGTGCTGCGATTTCCGAGAGAACGCCGCCACCTACGGCCGTCATTTTTGGCCACCTTGCTCAGAGCCCCCCTCCGCCGTATGTGTGCCGAGGATTTTTCCCGTCGATGAAAAATGACAGAGATATTAATGATTTTACAAAATTCCCCATTCTCTCTGCTGCCCCTGCTGGCGGCAGGGGGAGGGACTATAAAACCAGGAAGTGGTGTGCCTCAATCAGTGTCTGCAAGCTGGAGGAAGGCAGAGGGTCACGTTTCTCTGAGCTGTGAATAACACTGAACACATGTCTACTCAAATGTAAGTGTCCTTAGTGGTTCTAAAACGCTTGCAGAATGTGTCTATTGGTTCTAAAATGTTTGCAAAAAGTGTTTATTGGTTCTAAAATGTTTGCAAAAAGTGTGTCTCTTTTGGTTCTACAATGCTTGCAGAATGTGTCTTTTTTGGTTCTAAAATGTTTTTTAGGCTCTCCCTCCCCTTTTCCTCTCCCACCCCCCCTTTTCCTCTCCGCTCCCCCCCCCCCCCCCCCCTCTCCTCTCCTCTTCCCCCCTCTCTCCTCTCCTCTTCCCCCCTCTCCTCTTCCCCCTCCCCCCCCCTCCCCCCTCTCCTCTCCTCTTCCCCCTCTCCATCCCCTCCCCCACCATTCCTCCCCTAAACCCTCTCACCTCCACACACCCCTACCCCCTTCCCTCTACCCTCCCTCCCCCCTCCCTGCTCCCCACCTCTCCCCCTCCCCTCTCAGCACACCCTCTCTCTCTCCCTCTTTCCCCCCCTCTTCCGCCAGAGGATTTTTCCCACCGATGAAAAATCAGAGAGATATTAATGCTTTTAAAAAATTCCCCATTCTCTCTGCTGCCCCCACAAGCGGCAGGGGGAGGGAATATAAAACCCGGAAGTGTAGTGCCTCACTCAGTCTCTGCCAGACCCAGGAAGCGAGAGGGTCACGGCTCTCTGAGCAGCGAATAACACTGAACGCACGTCTACTCCACGGTGAGTCCCCTTGATGCGGCTGTAAAGTGGCTGCAGCCCAATTGTTTATCTCGCCTTTTTAACAAGTTTGTGTTCACAAAATGAATTTTGGTTGTCAGGTGGCTGCAGCCCAATTGTTTGTCTTGACTTGGCTTTTAAAATTGTTGCAACAGTTGGATGCCAGCCCAAGAATCCATTCGGCCCACAGTGTCTATACTAGCCCTCTGGAAACCAATACCTTCGGCCCGCAACACCCATACTAGCGCAACAGACAGCCCCCCACTGGCAAGCAATATTGAAATTGGTGGAGAGGTGGACTATTGTGTTGATGACCAGCCCTTCCGTGTGATACTGGGACCCAACGGGTCCCACTTATTCTAGTAATTCTATATATTTCTATCAGGCTTGCAGATAAGACCCTACTAAACTGCTCCACCACTAAGACCATCTTATTTCCACTTGCAACCATGGCTAGTTCTAAACAAGGGCCCAGACCTGAAACATCACCTATCCATGTTCTCCAGAGATGCTTCCTAATCCACCGAGATACTCCAGCACTTTGTGACCTTTTGGCCAGTTCTGACCTTGCATCAGCTCATTTGTTGATGAAACCTTTGTCCATTCTGTTGTATATTGGAATTCACCAGTGCAATGTATTATCATTCTAAGTCCTAAGTAAACCTGTATTAATTCAAATTCTGTTACCAAATCTTCACCATATTGTTCATTCATCACCTCCATCATTTGCAATCCAGATTATGTGAAATTCTCCCTTGGCCCTGTCCTGTCCTATTTCACTAACCTCTTCCAGCTCCACAAACCTACAGTATCTGGTTCTGGCTTTCTGTATCTTTAATTTTATATGTTCCACATGTTGCGATGATACTTTCACCTTTACCCCCAAGGTCTAATATTCTCTCCCTAAACATGTTTTTATCGTTTGGCCAAAATTATCAAAATAGAGCAGGACAAGATTAAGGAGGAATTTGACACAACAATGGAGGTGATGAATGGAAAATACTGTGGGAGATTTGGCATCAAAACACTTTTATTAGCATTACTTATTGGGTGCCCTGGGTCAATTTAATATATTAAACCAGCTTTTTCTTTTTTTAAAGGCACTACAAATGCAAGTTATTTTTGATTTTGGCAGATTAATTCCGTTTATGTGTAAGTCCATCTACAACAATCACATTTATCTGATCATAAAGATTAAAGGAAAAAAGTGCGATAGCTTGAATCTGAATTGTTGCTGGAAGGACAGAAATACACCAGCCTGTAAAGGAATTATAGGATGCAAATATGGTAGAGGGAAAAAAAGTATATGAGCAATGGCAACCTCAATGAACTAAAGTATAGATCACAGTAGGCTGAACTTAATGGTCCACAGAGAAGGTTATGGGAGAATTCACCCAGGAATAATACATGTTAACAGGGACTGCGAAGTTTCCTGTTTAGCTGTATGCCTACTGCTCCATATTCTTACTGGAGAACTTACATTGGTAAATACACACCTACCATGCCCTAAAGCATATTCTTTAATACATTCAAATGCACGGGAATTACAATTCAGCTGACAGTTTGACACTGTCCCACATGCAGAACATTATCACATCTTTAGATACACAAAAATGCTGGAGAAACTCAGTGGGTGCAGCAGCATCTATGGAGCGAAGAAAATAGGCAACGTTTCGGGCCGAAACCCTTCTTCAGACTTTGTTGCTTTAGTCAGCCGATCACATCTTTGTTGCTTTAGTCAGCAGATAATATCAATCACTCAAGACCGAACTTAAAAAAATAATTTCAACCTAAAATTATTTACTGGAACAGAACAGGTGAAGTATTAAACCAAATATAATATAGGACAGGCATCATTAGCTAGGCTACAAATGCTTGAATCATTTTGTGATGCTCTCTGTCAGTTTTAAGCAGCTTAGTGAACTGCTTTGCAACAAAAATAGAACACAGCCTTTGAGGCGTTATATAAAATCTAGCTTGTGTACGGCATATCCGATACATCACAAGATGAGAGAATTACTCAACTTATAAGCAGCTCTTCTTTAACAAAAAAACTATCTTTGAAGAGAGCACACGCTTTGAAATTCCGTCTTGACAAACAAAGCAGAGGAATATTTATGATGCTATGATTAATACAAAGTCATAAACATGAGAGTGTGGTTGAGGAGGGTTATGACAATTCAGCACATTTCCACCCAAAGGAGAACCACGGAGGTTGGACACATTTGCAGAGAAATTCAATTGGACACAAGGTGTCATTTTAACGTTACGTGATTGAAGTAGAATCTCCTTGGAATGAAATGTGGTTATAACAACTTCTGTGTGGTTTCTTGTCACTTTAGGGATGCAAACAGGCAGTTTGTGGAGCGATTAGTACTTGAAAATCTGTTTTCTATGCTGTAGATTGACTATGCATGTTAACCAATCACACATAGTTAGTATAATTAACCCCACCCCGCTATAATTTATATTATACACAGTTGGCCTGACATCTAACCATCCTTCATGCTATTAATGTTTAAGTGCTTATTAAAGATGATTTGGATCACATAGCGTGACTAGAGTTCGTCAACATATGCCATACGCATGAAATTCGGGGGAGCAAGAGCAGAGCTGCGGGGCAAAGTTTAAGTTCCCTAAAGAATGAGGACATCTCGAATGTCCTGTTATGGGAGACCTCATCTTGGGCGCAGATGCGGCGTAGACAGAGGAATTGGTAGTAGGGGATAGAGTCTTTGCAGGACGCAGTGTGGGAAGAAGTTTAATCTAGATAGTTGTGAGAATCAATAGATTGTCTATATCCTGTGATGGAGACAGTGAGATCAAGAAAGGGGAGGGAGGTATCGGAGATAGTCCAAGTGAATTTGAGTGCAGGATGGAAATTGGTGGGGAAATTAATGAAGTTCATGAGTTCTGCATGGTTGCAGGATGCAGCACCGATGCTACCTCCAGCTTCAAAGTCGTCTTGTTTAGCTTCATTGTCTGTACTCGTTCTCACCTAGGCCGCAGCTAACAAAGGCTTTTTACTTTATCATTACTTTGTTGCATATCTTTCATTCATTTGTTCTACATCTCTCTACATCACTGTCGACATCTCGTTTCCCTTTCCCCTGACTCAGTCTGAAGATGGGGCCTCGACCCGAAACGTCACCTAATTCCTTTTCTCCAGAGTTACTCCAGCTTTTTGTGTCTATCTTCGGTTTAAACCAGCATCTGCACTTCCTTCCTACATACTTCTTTAATCCTTGCATTACAGAACTACCTCTCACCTTGATTGCCAAATTTCACACAGAGGTGGTCCTAGATGGTTCTCTGATAATGGAATTCCTTACCAGGGTTCCAACCATAAGTCACAACAAATCACAGATCTCCAGAACCAAACTCAGTGACATTCTGTTCCTACAGGTGCTCCACAGAGCACAAGTGAGAAGTGTAATAGCATTCTAAAACACTCGAGGACGCAGGTGGAACTGCAGGTGCTGGAATCTTGATCAAAACACAAAGTGTTGAAGTAACTCAGCAGGTCAGGCAGTATCTATAGAGGCAATGGATTGGCAATGTTTTACGTCAGAAAGAAGGGTCCACTACTGAAATTTCCAGTTGACTGCACTGACCACAGTACTCCTTTTGCACATCATTGCAGTTTCTAAACCAACAGATCCACAGTGGTTCAAAATCCATTAACTTAATTGATTTTACGCCACTTAAGATAAACAAGCAACCCAGAGCATCCCACAACTGGTTGACAGCAGTTTTCCCTTGGAAATTTGAGACCACAAAATTTACATTTCATTATTAACAGGCCAAAGAAAAATCTGTTCAGTGCCTGGAAAGTCCCATTGAAGGGGAGCTACTCGTGTGGTGTGTGCAATGTTTACTACAGAGGCATCCAGAAACAAAACATTATCGTTTATCAGGCTAAAGGCAGCACATAGAAAAGAACAGGCCTTGCACATTGTGTGACAACAGGTGGCCTTCAGGTCACAGCAAGGAAAGAACCAGACCGGTTGGAAGTGTGGGTGGCAGGAGGAATCGGAATAAAAACTGGTACCGTAGGTGAGGACAAGGTGAGTCATGGGGGCTCTGTGGTGGTCTGGACCATTGCAACACAACAAAAGCTTTTCACTGTACCTCAGTGCATGTGACAATAAACAAAACTGAACTAATACTTTAGCAGTTTTAATCTCTACAGCTAAGGCCTACTACACTCCCCTTTATAATGTTTGGGACAAAGACCCATCATTTATTTATTTGCTTCTGTACTCCGCAGTTTGAGATTTGTAACAGAAAAAAACACATGTGGTTAAAGCGCACATTGTCAGATTTTAATAAAGGCCATTTTTATACATTTTGGTTTCACCATGTTGAAATTACAGCAGTGTTTATACATAGTTCCCCAATTTGAGGGCACCATAATGTTTGGGATACAGCAATGTCATGTAAATGAGTTCAGTATTTTGTTGCATATCCCCTGCATGCAATGACTGCTTGAAGTCTGTGATTCATGGACATCACCAGTTGCTGGGTGTCTTCTCTGGTGATGCTCTGCCAGGCCTGTATTGCAGCCATCTTTAGCTTATGCTTGTTTTGGGGGCTAGTCCCCTTCAGTTTTCTCTTCAGCATATAAAAGGCATGCTCACTTGGGTTCAGATCGGGTGATTGTCTTGGGCACTCAAGAATTGACCATTTTGTAGCTTTGAAAAACTCCTTTGTTATTTTAGCAGTATGTTTGGGATCATTATCTTGCTGTAGAATGAACTGCCAGCAAATAAATTTTTAGGCATTTGTTTGAACTTGAGCAGATAGGATGTGTTTATACAATTCAGAATTAATTATACTACTACCATCAGCAGTTGTATCATCAATGAAGATAAGTGAGCCAATACATTCAGCAGCCATACATGCCCAGCCCATAACACCCCCACCACCGTGTTTCACAGATGAATTGGTATGCTTTGGATCTTGGGCAGTTCCTTCTCTCCTCCATACTTTGCTCTTGCCATCACTCTGATATGTTAATCTTCATCTCATCTGTCCACAATACTTTTTTTCCAGACTGTGGTTGCTCTTTTAAGTAATTCTTGCCTAACTGTAACCTGGCCATCCTATTTTTGTGGCTAACCAGTGGTTTGCATCTTGCAGTGTAGCCTCTGTATTTCTGTTCATGAAGTCTTCTGAGGACAGTGGTCATTGACAAATCTACACCTGACTCCTGAATAGTGTTTCAGGTCTGTCGGACAGGTGTTTGGGGATTTCTCTACTATAGAGGGAATTTTTCCGTCATCAGCTGTGGAGGACTTCCTTGGCCTGCCAGTCCCTTTGCGATTAGTAAGCTCACCAGTGCTCTCTTTCTTCTTAATGATATTCCAAACAGTTGATTTTGTTAAGCCTAAGGTTTGTCTCTAACATTTTTATTCTTGTTTCTCAGTCTCATGATGGCTTCTTTGACTTTCATTGGCACAACTTTGGTCCTCATTTTGATAAACAGCAGTAAAAGTTTGTAAAAGTGATGGAAAGACTGGAGAAAAGACTAGGTGCCAAGAGCTCTCTTTTACCTGCATTAAGGAGGCAATTAAGCACACCTGAGCAATTACAAACGCCTGTGAAGCCATGTGTCCTAAACTTTATGGTGTTCCGAAATGGGAGGACTATGTATAAACACGGCTGTAATTTTTACATGGTGAAACCAAAATGCCTTTATTAAAATCTGACAATGTGCACTTTAACCACATGTGATTTTTTTCTATTACAAATCTCAAATTGTGGAGTACAGAGGGAAATAAATAAATGAAGGACCTTTGTCCCAAACATTATGGAGGACACTGATTCCTTATATTCTATGAGAAAAAAAAAGAATGGTATTGAAATGAAGTTGCCACTTCATTTAATTGCCATGTAGGAAACCATTTACCAGGGTGAAAATGTCAAGAGGATGGTCTGCTCCTTTTCTGAGATCAGAAGAAAGAACGTTTCTGGTGAATTTAGTTTAAACTGAATAAGTAGCCCCCAACTTGTGAGGAAGTAAATTGTTCATCTTAAACTCAGTCAACACTGAAGAAGAAATGTAAGTGGGTAAAAAAGAGGTGATGAAATATCTCTGGCAGGTAAGTTAAAACAGATTCTATAAGGATGTTGAGTAAAACTATCGTGAGGATAACAGTAGGTCCCAGGATAAACACTATGTGTGGAACCAGGGGAAATGGCGAGGTCTGAAATGAATACGTCATCTGGATTTACTGGACCGAGAATGTGATCAAAGCAATTGAGTTCAGGGGAGGGAACTGTGATATCCTGAAGCATATCAATGTGATAAAGGAGGGGGTGTTAAAATTCCTGAAATGTACAAATGTGATAAATACTTGTCTAAAGTTACAACAGGATATTGATCAACTGAAAAGTGGGCAAAGAAACCTATGATGAAAATTAACTTGGACAAGTGTATTTTGGAAAGTTAAACAAGCACAGGACATATGCAGTGAATAGCAGGGCCATGGAGAGTGCTGTTTAACAAGAGTTCTATGGATACCAGCACATTGATCCCTGAAAGTGACAATGCATGTGGACAAGATGATGAGGAAGTACTTTGTCCACTCAGGCACTGGGTGACAGCCATTGATGTGTCATGTTACAGTTGTGCAAAGCTTTGGTTTGGGCTGCAAATGGAGTATTGTGTGAATTTTGGGTTGCCACAGTACAGTGAGACCAAAAGGATAAAGAGATGTGAATTGTGAAACTCGAGGGTAGAGAAATTATGAATTGTGTATCCAATGTAATCGGTGCGTGGAAGTGGAAGGTCAGCCAAGTTTTGGTCAGGCAAGGGGTGGGGGGGGGGTGGAGGGGGGAGGTGGCAAGGGGGGAGAGAGGGGAGAGGGTGAGAGGGTGAAAAAAGAGAAGAGAGGGGGATGGAAGAATGTCAGAGGTGAGGGGGTGGTTGTTGGGGCAGAAAAGGGAGGGGGGAAGGAGGTTGCTGTGGCTTAGTACCTTAACATTGGAAAATTCATTGTTCATATTGTTGGGTTGTAAGCTACCCAAGCAGAATTTGAGGTGTTGTTTCTCCAGGTCACACCACGGTGGTAGGACTGATCAGCGACAACAACGAATCAGCCTATAGGGAGGAGGTCCAGAACCAGGCAGCCTGGTGTGCTCAATAATAACCTCGTCCTCAACTCCAATAGACGAAGGAAATCATTGTTGACTTCAGGAAGCCCAGAGGTGGCAGACATACCCCCATCCACATAAACGGGACTGAGGTGGAGCGCGTCTCCAACTACAAATTCCTTGGGGTACACATCTCAGAGGATCTGTCCTGGTCCCTCAATACCACCAAATTGATCAAAAAGGCGCAGCAGCGCCTTTACTTTCTGAGGAGGCTTAAGAAAGCTCACCTGTCCCCCCAGATCCTGTCCAACTTCTACCGCTGTACCATCAAAAGCATCCTGACCACCTGCTTCACGGTATGGTACAGCAGCTGCACCGTAGCGGACAGGAAGGCACTGCAACAGGTGGTGCAAACCGCTCAGCACATCATCGGTGCCCCGCTCCCTGCCATGGATGCCCTCCACCGCAAACGGTGTCTGAGACGGGCCGGGAAAATCATCAAGGACCCCTCTCACCCTAACCATGGACTGTTTGCCCTCCTCCCATCAGGGAGGTGGTACAGGAGCCTCAGGTCTCGCACAAGCAGGCTGAGGAACAGCTTTTTCAATAACACCATTACACTGCTGAACTCAGAGTCCCGTCGCTAGCTATCTTTAGACTCTCCCATTTGTATACAGTTATTTGCCTATGTACCAGTTTTAATTCATCCACAATCCACACATTGTTAACCAGTATTTTTTTTTTTATTGTATGCTTAGTTTGTATTTTTATTTTTACTTCTACTATCTTGCACTATGACTATGACCAGACGCTAAACTGCATTTCGTTGTACCTATACTCGTATTTTGTGCAATGACAATAAAGTTGAATTGAAATTGAGGTTACATGTGGCCTCACACTCTGGTAATGGAGTGAGCCCAGGAGAGAAAGCTCAGTATGGGAATGGGCAGGGGAGTTTAAATAGTTAGTAACAGGGAGATCTGGTACGCCATGGCAGATCTGGCAATTCTACTTTGCAGAATTTTACTGAGCATTTGCTGAATTATCTGTGTTTAAAATCCACTGAGCCAGATTAACAGGAATATTTTTCAAAAAATACTCCTAAAAGGAAGCTTCTCATTTTTGTTCTGCATGGTATTTATGTTTCCTGTACAGATCTAGCTAATTTCACCTCCATGGCCCTTTGTGATATAGCAAGAGTACCAATGGTATAAAGTAATAACGTTCTCAAGCCTCCAATGGCTAGTTTCATTCTGCAATCTTTTCAACTTCTCAGTCCTTAAATAAGATGAACAAAGAATTTTCAGTTGATAGTTTTTAGTTCGAAAGTCACACAAATAAAGTTTTTTTGTTTTATAAACAGCACATTAATTACTCTTTGGAAATCGACAGCTGCAGATGCAACAGAAGCATTTTTGAAAAATGACACATGCCAGAATCAAATAAAATAGAGTTAAGGATTGAATACAATTCGCGATTTATCTTTGGTACAAATTCATGATTATTAAAAAAGGTTCATTGATTCATTTCAATGCATAATACTGGTAAACATGTTTTGTGTCTGTTTTACAAAACACAATACTTTGTTCTCATATTGGCAATGAATTATAATCGACGCTTTTAGATTTCCCATAATAATTTCAAAAATGTGAAACAATGCTGAATGAGAAAAGAAGTTTTTGGAAATGATGGTTTCCTTGGTTTAAATACAGATGCAAAAAACGAATAGAGGATAAAGATAAAAATCCAGTTTTTACTGGAACTGATCAAAAATATGATTCATTTACAGACCACGATAGTTGCAAGCACATTTGACAAGTTCAACAAAAGCCTCTTTCATTTGCTTGAATGAGCTAACTAATCTGGTTAGGTTATGCATCCATGCAAAATTACAGCCCGACTCACTTTCTGAAAAGAGCATCTAAAAATTCTAATTTATACAGCCTAAGGACTGTGAATCCTCAGAATCATTTAACAGTTAAAAATGCTTGAGACTTGCAGATCTTTTTTGCCAAGGGTCAGGGACCTTTATATTCCATTTCAACAGGGATTGCATTGATCTAAGCAACTGTCCACTTCAACTGCATATATTGCACAAGATCCTTCAGTGGGAAATACTAAGGAGATACGTGATGACACTAGTTATTCTGTACGCTTAAAGTTTAATGATTCATCTATGACTGATTGGTGTATGTCGATTTCATTGTTTGCATTCTTCATTCTTAATTCACTACAAGAATCCAAATGGTAAAATTAAATATTAATAATTTGACCGTCAATGAGCTTAAACAGTTAGACTGACTGGAAATGTAACTTAGCACCAATAAATACAGATGCAAGTATTTCATCACTTAAATTCATCAACACAATTGAGATAGTCAATATGTTCTGTTGTCATCACGTCTCAATTTTTTTGTTTACTTGTGATACATAGATAGTCACTTCCATTCGAAATAAAGAAATCATCTGTAGCATGTTTTGTTATATATAGTGAAATGGACTAGAGTGACATACCATCAATGGACCTTGGGATGTTCCATTGACTCCATCTGCACCTCATGCTGCCTCGTCAAGGCAAAGAATGGTCGAAAACTTCAAATCCCTCTGAGCCAATATCACCAATAACTTCTCATAGACCACCCACATTGAAGCAACAACCAAGAAGGCACACCAATGATTCTGAAGGGTCTTGACTCGAAACGTCACTCATTCCTTCTCTCCAGAGATGCTGCCTGGCCCGCTGAGTTACTCCAGTTTTTTGTGTCTGTCCTCTACTTCCTCAGAAGGCTTAGGAAGTTTGGCATGTCCCCTACAACTCTCACTGTCTACAGACACATCACAGAAAACATTTTATCAGGATGCATCACAGCTTGGTTTGGGAACAGCTCCATCCAGGACTGTAAGAAATTGCAGTGAATTGTGGATGCAGCCCATCACACAAACCAACCTCCCTTCTATTGATTCCATTTATACCTCAAGGTGCCTCCGGAAGGCCAGCAGCATAATGAAGGATGAATCGCACCCTACCACTCGCTCTCCTCTCCCATCGGGCAAAGGGTATAAAAATGTGAAAACGCACACCACCAGATTCAGGGACAGTTCCTTCCCAGCTGATATCAGACAACTGAATCATCCTACTGCAAGCAGAGAGCACTGCTGAGCTACCATTTACCTCTTTGATGTTCCTCGGACTATCCTTGACTGGGCTTTGCTGGCTTTACCTTGCACCAAATGTTATTCCCTTATCATGTATCTATACATGGTAAATAGATTGATTGGTATAATGTATGCAACAAACAGTTTTTCACTGTACCACGCGCATGTGACAATAAACTAAACTGAATTGAACAATGCCACCAGTCAGGGCTGGATTAAGACCCATAGAGGCCCTAAGCACTTAAAAGATTTTGGTGCCCCCATATATATGTAATTCAAAATATAAACAATAATAAACCATAAAATAAATTTTTATTTTTCAAAATGAAACAAAACTAACAGTAAGATGGAAAATATTGTTTAGTTTTGTATACTTCCGATCATATAAACCACTTTGAATATTATTTTAGCAAGTTTAAAGTGATTTATTTTGTGCCGTAAAGCATTTACCATTTCAGTGGTACCCCCCTTCCCTTGATGCCCTAAGCACGTGCTTATTTTGCTTAATGGTTAATCCAGCCCTGCCACCAGTATAATCAAGGACAAGTTGCACCACAGCCACTCCCTCTCCTCCCCTCTCCCATCGGGCAAAGGGTATAGAAGTGTAAAGGTGCACACCTCCAGATTCAGGGACAGTTTCTTCCCAGCTGTGATCAGGCAACTGAACCATCGAAGCAACTAGACATCAGTCCTGAGCTACTATTCACGTCATTGAAAACCATTGGACTATCTTTGATCGGACTCAACTTGACTTTATCTTGCACTAAACATTATTCACGTTATTTCCTTTATCATGTATCTGTCCACTGTGGATGGCTTGATTGTGATCATGTACTGTCTTTCTGCTGACTGGTTAGCACGCAACAAAAACTTTTCACTGCACAGTACACAATAAACAGTAGACTATAAGAGTTCTCTTTAAGAACTCTATCTAACTCTCTCTGGAAAGCATCCAGAAAATTGGCCTCCATTGTTTTCTGAGGCATAGAATTCCACATATTCACAACCCTCCGGGGTAAAAATGTTTTTCCTCATCCCCATTCTAAAAGGCCTATCCCTTATTCTTAAACTGTGGCCCCTGGTTCTGGACTCCCCCAACATCGGGAACATGTTTCTTGCCTCTACCATGTCCACTCCCTTAATAATCTTATATGTTTCAATAAGATCCCTCTCATCCTTCTAAATTCCAGAGTATACAAGCCCAGCCGCTCCATTCTATCAACATATGACAGTCCCGGGAATTAACCTTGTGAACCTACGCTGCACTCCCTCAATAGCAAAAATGCCCTTCTCAAATTTGGTGACCAAAACTGCACATAATACCATAGGTTCGGTCTCACTAGGGCACTGTACAACTGCAGAAGGACCTCTTTGCTCATATATTCAACTCCTCTTGATATGAAGGCCAACATGCCATTAGCTTTTTTCACTGCACCTGTACCTGCATGCATACTTTCAGTGAGTGATGAACAAGGACCCCAAGATCACTTTGTACTTCCTCTTTTAAATAGATACCTTTCAGATAATAATCTGCCTTCCTGTTTTTGCCACCAAAGTGGATAATCTCACATTTATCCACATTAAACTGTATCTGCCATGAATCCGCCCACTCACCTAACCTGTCCAAGTAACCCTGCATCCTCATAGCATGTTCCTCACAGTTCACACTGCCACCCAGCTTTGTATCATCTGCAAATTTGCTAATGTTAATTTGAATCCCTTGATCTAAATCATTGATGTATATTGTAAAAAGCTGCGGTTCCAGCACCGAGCCTTGCGGTACCCTCACTGCCTGTCATTCTGAAAGGGACACATTAATCTCTACTATGTTTCCTGTCTGTTAACCAATTTTCTATCCATGTCAGTACCCTACCCCCAATACCATGTGCTCTAATTTTGCCCACGAATCTCCTATGTGGGACCTTATCAAATGCTTTCTGGAAGTCCAGGTACACTACATCCACTGGCTCTCCCTTTTCAATTTCCTAGTTACACCCTCAAAAAATTCCAGAAGATTAGTCAAGAATGATTTCCCCTTTGTAAATCCATGCTGACTCGGACCGATCCTGTTACTGCTTTCCAAATATGCCGCTATTTCATCTTTCATAAGTGACTCCAGCATCTTCCCCACCACCGATGTCAGGCTAACTGGTCTATAATTCCCTGTTTACTCTCTCCCTTCTTTCTTACAAAGTAGGATACTACTAGCTACCCACCAATCCACAGGAACTGATCCTGAATCTATATATCTATACACGTGACAATAAATTAAGTTACAAAAAATGTCAATTTCCCTACACTGAAGATGGTCAAGTGTGCAAAACAGCTATATGTTCCCAATGTTGGGGGAGTCCAGAACCAGGGTTCACAGTCAAGGAATAAGGGGTAGGCCATTTAGGACTGAGATGAGGAAAAACGTTTCACCCAGAGAGTTGTGAAACTGTGGAATTCTCTGCCACAGAAGGCAGTGGAGGCCAATTTACTGGATGTTCTCAAGAGAGAGTTAGATAGAGAGTTAGCTCTTAGGTCTAATGGAATCAAGGGATATGGGGAGAAAGCAGGAATGGGATGATCAAAGGGCCGAATGGCCTACTCCTGCACCTATTTTGTATGTTTTTATGTCTCAATTTTACAAACTTTAACTGATTGCTTTGTGATCTCAGCCGTTGGCCAAACTGTTGTGGGCCCAAAGTGATTAACCATGCAACATAGACAATAATTAGATAATTAAATCTAACGAAACATATCTTTAGAAAGGGAAAATTAAAATGAGCAATCTTCATGACATCTTCATGTAATCAGTTGCAGTCTTGGGACTTTGGAAACTGTTAAATTCACTAAATGTTCACAAAATTACTCAGCCAAAATTGTATACTCTGATACATTCTCTTCTGTCTTGTTCACTGTCATTCAGATAAGAAAGGAAGAGGGAATTCACAAGATGCCCACATCCTCAGGGTCACAACGGATGAGCAATTGATGCAGCCTTGCCAGTCAAAGAGCCAATTAAAAAGATCTCGGCAAACAACTTTCAAATAACAACTGGTGAATTGACTGAGGATTCCTTGCAAATTAAATTCATTATTCTTGTGTTTAATGCTCTAGACTTAATGGAAGTATTTTGATAATTTATTTGATGCATTCTTCACATGAAATTCCAAAGCCATTCAAGCTTACATGATAAGCAAAGTGCTTACAATTGGCATTGTACATGAGCCACATGAAACATAGTGGTGCCATGTTTAATCCTTGCCTAAAGGTATAAATATCAGAATGGGTATAGCAGGAATATAGAAACAAAAAATAACTATTTGAGTCTCTTAATTGCAGCTGGCCATGCAATAGAAGAATTAAGACATACAGGATTTGGGCAAAAAAATGGAGACCACATCAGATGAAACTCAGATGACTCAATACAGCTGCAGAGTCAAGGGGCCGAATGGTTCACTCTTGGTTCCTTTTCTTATGTTATGCGCTGCACCCCAACACCATTTACCCGTCCCTTGATATCAGAACCTAATGGACATCAATTGATCTCAATTTTGAAACTATATATGGATGCAATATTCTGTCTTTAAGGGAAGTAAATTCTTGACCTCCACCTTAAATTCGCATGGAAATGTGGTTTCACAACGTCATTCCCAATGGCCCGGCTCTGATTTTGGAATCACATTACCTTGTTCAAGGTCCCATCAATAGCAGGAATTGATTTGCAGACTGTTTTTACAGTTGTCCCAGATACATTAATTTTTAACTTTTCCTTGCATTTGCTTAAATATTTTCTTTTAATTTGGTCCAATCTCTTAACAGTTTGGATAGTTATAACCAAGTGTATGGAATTTTTTTTTAAATATTATTTTAGAATTGTATCAAATAATGTACTGAACCTGTCCCATCACTTGTAGTTTTAAACAGCCCAATTTATTCCCACTGATATGATCATTTGAAATTTGTTCTTCCTGAATTAAAAATCTGTAGAAATACAATATATTACTTGAAATAAGTCTGTATCTAAGCTAAAACAAAATAACAGTAACAAATTACTGGCCTATCAGGCTTTGGATCAATAAAGTGATCCTGACGAGAGTTTTCATGTATTGATAATGCAGACTGTAGTTCCTCCTGACATTTGGAGAATGGATAACGATAACATTTGGCTCAACGCTGAAACTAACATGATGAGACAGGTTGCCAACACTCAACATCAAAGTACAGATATTAACATTCACCACGATACAGAGGCAACCCCAACACACATTCACTCCTTCTTAATATAATGCAGACGTTTGAGGTAAGAAATATCACAATATCAATTGCTATAACCTATAACATGTTTTTTTTTGGTTCCATTGATGTACAGTGAATCGAGGGCTTTGCTGATCTATTGGATTATTTCATATTCTGCAGTAAAAAAAAAATCAGTTTTTAAAACAGTGAAAAGTGAAAAATCAAATCTCATTCTTCTGAATCACACCAGCAGTTCAAGCATCAATGATGAGGATATGAAGCCAATAACTAACAGCAACTACTGTTGTTCACTGTTACCAATGCATGCCAGTAATCAGTGTTGGTACCAGAATCCATTGTGCAAAAGATGCACAAGCGGCAATCTGTTTTAGAAATAGGCTATGCCTAAAGTGCATAGCCATCCGTGATATGTATCAGATGTCTTTCCAGCATTACATAACATTCAAGAATAAATTATTTTCTTTCAAAACTAAACCCGCAGACATGATAAAATATATATATGAGTGGGAGAACAACAAAAAAAACCATTACAACGATTTCAAAAAATTAAATAGAAAGTTCTATACAATACAGCTTTGTCTTTCTTTTGTACCTAAAGAGATTATAACAATTGTCATTTTTCATGTTTTTCCCCCAGAGATAACAAGTTGCTTACACACAGCTTGGCTCATCAATATCTTCCACCAGTAACATCACTGTCAAATCATTATTCTGTGTTAGGCTTCAGGTTCAACATTAATGATGCCAAACACAAGCAGGTCAGCAATGTGAAGAATTATAGTTCTGCACCACTTGAATGATTCACAGTAATATTATCTCTAAAACAACACTGCATGTACTGAAGTCAACAGATCAAATATTTTTATCTGGCAAAATAAATTAGCGGGCAATCAAGTCAAGTACTTCACTTACGTCTGAAGTTCACAAGTCAGATGGGGTAAAGGGCCTGTCCCACTGTACGAGGTAATTCAAGAGCTCTCCGGAGTTTAAAAAAAAAAATCAATCTCGTGGTAAGCATGTAGAATGTACGTATCGGGTACGTCGGAGCTCCGACGTACGCTAACGGCAGGTACTCGGGAAATGCGGTAAGCTTGTGAAGATTTTTCAACATGTTGAAAAATGTCCACGAGAGCCCCGAGTACCTACGAGCGGCTATTACTGTAATTCTCCGAGTACGAATCAGGGGAAACTCGCGAGAACTCTTGGATTAGCTCGTACAGTGGGACAGCCCCTTAAGAGTGCCAGAGTTTGTTCCTTAAAAGAAAATTTGTAAAATGTAAAAGTGTTTAACAATATATTAGTTTTATGATCATCATGGAAGTGCAGCAAATAGGGAGAGAGAGATGTAGATTATGTACAGGCAGATGAGATCAGTTTAACTTGGAATCATGTTCGGCACAAACATTGTGGGCTTAAGGGCCTGTACTTCCTGTACTGCTCTATGTTCTATCATGACCAAACTAACGACTCAATTCATGAATTTATTTGCTGTATCCAAATTCTCCTCACAACATATTAGAGAATGAGCTCATCGAAGCCTCTGGTTCATTTGGGATGTCAGGACTCATATGACGAAAGACTGGATAGACTCGGTTTGTACTCGCTAGAATTTAGAAGATTGAGGGGGGATCTTATAGAAACTTACAAAATTCTTAAGGGGTTGGACAGGCTAGATGCAGGAAGATTGTTCCCGATGTTGGGGAAGTCCAGAACAAGGGTCATAGTTTAAGGATAAGGGGGAAATCTTTTAGGACCGAGATGAGGAAAACCTTTTTCACACAGAGAGTGGTGAATCTGTGGAATTCTCTGCCGCAGAAGGTAGTTGAGGCCAGTTCATTGGCTATGTTTAAGAGGGTTAGATGTGGCCCTTGTGGCTAAAGGGATCAGGGGGTATGGAGAGAAGGCAGGAACAGGATACTGAGTTGGATGGTCAGCCATGATCACATTGAATGGTGGTGCAGGCTCGAAGGGCCGAATGGCCTACTCCTGCACCTATTTTCTATGTTTCTATGTTTCTATTTGTCCAGCAATTGTCCAGCAATTTGCTACAGTTCCCAGTTGAGGCATATTTTAATTTCACTTTTATTTAAAAAAAACCCATTTCATACAATGGTTCAATACATTTTCCAGTTAACTTGATGAGCTTAAAGTGAGCTAGAAACATGTTCCAATATGTTTACAGGGACCAAAGGAAACAAAACTCAAAGAGATTAAATGGTGTGTGAGAAATAAAACTCAATGAGAGATTGGGAAATAACACCTAATTAGTTTAAAGAATATAGAGAAAACAGAACCCAGTGAGCTTAAATGAAGCAAAAAACACGAGGCTGAGGGAGCTCAGCGGGTCAGGCAGCATCTTTGGAGGGAATTGGGACTTTTGGATTGGGACTGTTCAGACTGACGGAAAAGCGGGAGAAAGCTGGGAAAAAGAGGCGGGAGTGATTGGGATGTGGGAGGAGTACGTAAAGGCTAAAGATGAAAATAAGACAGAAGGTGGTGCAGTGGCCATTTGGCTTATTTTGTGTGTCATTAATTTTGGCATTTGTCTTTAAATTTTAGTCTGCCCGTAATTATGTGGGTGAGTGTGATTTATTACGTAGTCAAGCGCGTGTTTGGTGCTGGGTTTCTTGCGCAGAAGCTTGGTTTTAGTTTACTCTACATGAAGGAACACCCTTCGAACATGTAGAGTTTTGCTGAGACACGAGGAGTTTTCCAACGTTTAAAGCGATATGCTGGAGTTTGACGAAGATTAAAGTGTACGAGTCAAAGAAGAAAGTTGGATGAATATCTTATTGTTTTTCTTCAACATTAAAGAAACTATTAATCAAAAGACTGTGTTATGAAGATTTATCTTGGAGAAGCTATGAAGGTCTCACGGAGAGCTCACATGCCTATTACGACATTCTCCTAAAGCCAGGTAGTCACTTAAGTGGTTAGAGGGAGTAATCTCTTGAACAATATAAAAATCTGCTGCTACAGGTGGGAAGCATAGATAACAGAAACCAGTGAGCTGAAATGAATACCCAACCCAGTGAGTTTTCTTAGTGGAAAAAGTAAAGACATGGTGAAAATAAATATCACCTGGCAACTCACTTCATGTTTGGCTGCACAGAAAATGGACAGGTCTGCAATTGGCACATTCAGTACGTATATTAACGAATAAGCCAGATGACAAATATTGGCTTCGGATACTAAATTATTGGAGTTTTCACTTTATTTATTCACACTCAGGCATTAATGGGCTGCAAGTCATTCAGTCATCTTAACCAGTATCTGTGTTATTTTGCTTTTGTTGATGACACTGCTTTCAGACTCGTTGTTGAACTACATAGTCCAAAAGATTCATTTGAAGGAAATATGGTTCTTGCACGGCGTTGGTGTGTTTCTAGATTTGGTCAATTTGACGATATAACTGAAGACTTAATGCTCATAATCATAAGAATACAAATGCGGATGCTGGAAATCTGAAATAATAAAATACCTGCAATAACTGTCTGCGTGAAAAGAGAAACAATTGTTTTCAGGTGGTCACTTTTTTTTCCTGTGATGTCAACTTACTCTACTGTAAAAACCATCGCAAGTGTATCAGCGAATAATTTTAAATCTGTGGAAATTAATATCTTTTAAGTCTTTAAAATGTTAAACATTTGTATTCTACTACTTTGCCTTGAAAGTTATTTGTAATAATCAATGCCTAAGATAAAATTGCTTAGATGCATGGAAAATTTCTCCAAATGTATTCCATAAGTCCGCTTCTCACTCAAAGCATTGGAACATATTAGCTCGTTCCATTCCTTCCATCCTGATTGCTGCCCCCAGCATTTGCCAGGGTGCCAGACTGTTCTCATGGATAATAAAGAGAAAGCTCGAGAGAAATGAAAGTAGAAAATTGCTGAAAAGTGAAGATTGCGTGAAATGTATTAAACCCATTGGGATTGGTCACCATGGAAATCTTTGTATACATAACATCGAGCACAATAATAAAAAGAGAACATATTGGGAAATATTCAGGCAGCATATGTGGAAGGAGCATAACAGGCACTTTTCAGGTCAATAACTTTTCACTGGAGGTTGATTGTTGAAGAATAAAATTGACTGAGAAAATGAGCTTAAAATATTAATTGAGCTGAAACCAATCCTGCTGCTTTCTCTACAGATGTTGTCACATTTCCTGAGTGGTTCCACTATTTTCGGTGTTTATATCAAGTTTCCAGCACCCACAGTAAATTATTTTTGTACTAATATATAAATGCAAAATGATCATTAAAAGAAAAATAAATGTGTTCGCTTCACAAATTAAATTGCATGATTATCGCTACCTGTGCATATTTCACAATAACATTATTGGTTTCAGAAAGGCAAATGATCAGTTATTTCAATGTAATTCAATTATTAGATTACTTTTTGTAATTAATCATTGTCATTTCAGTGCAACCTTTATTTACATTGCTTCCACATTTGCAATGGTCCAATGACAAAAACTCATTGAGAACAACTGCTGTTACAAAATGCTTGGTGTTGAACTGCAATGCATTTCAAGGTACTTTTTCAGTGTTTACAAAAATGGAGGCATCTACACTTTTATTTAGTACCAGGATAGGGCTTGATTCCATGCTGTATAACTCTGTGCATAATTGCAAATGTTCAAAATACTGAAGCAGAGGATGATTTAAGAAAGTTAGGGGACACAAAATCTTGCATTTGTTATTTTGGCTCAATATACCATATTCACTCCCCTTATTGTAACATTGAAGGATTATATTCTAAGATTTTCATCTTCACAACTCTTCATGCAAATGCATCTCAGATGTTTATCAATCTTGATACTAGGACAAAATGTATTTTGTTTCCTATGCTCAAATTTTAACTTAAAAGGAAAACTCTTTCCCTCTGTTCCCCTTCCCATAATTATACCTCAAATTAATTGGAACCAAAGTTGTGAAATTTGCAAATACTCGCAAAGGAGTTCCTTGAATTTATAAGACAAATATGCAGAGAGTAGCATTCTTGTACACTAAAGGTTAATGCCCTTTCCTGCTCTACCAGTACACTGCGCCATCATCGCTTTCTTGGCGCTTTCAACTATCCTTAAAGCTATGCCTGGCTCCCCCACACTTTTAAGTGGACTTACGGCCTTATCCCCTACTGCAATTCCCTTTCCTGTGACCATACACTGTACAGCTTGAGTTGGTAATCATGTATTCGCTTTTTTCCGGCGACTGGATAGCACCGCAACAAAACACACTTTCATTGTACCTCGCGATTGTAACCCACACACTATTCTTTAAATGCTCCCCTTTGCTCCCACACTTACAATCCTCTGTAAATTGGACTTTACTGCCTTAATCGTTACCTAAATGTATTCCAGGGTGATCCTGTTCCTGTACCTGCAAGGACAGCGTGATCTGTATCATGTATAGTCTTGTCGCTGTGACTGGCAATCTTCCACGCAACAAAAGCCACTTTTTTCATGGTACTACCACGTCAACTTTGTAACCAATAATGTTGAGATGTAACTCAGAAGTGATAACCTGACAGCAGCAATTCCAAACTGCCATATTCTGTTACATTTGCCTTATGGACAACGATTGGAAAAAAAACTAGTACCGATGTCATCACAAGAGACACATATCTGATTCTGGTTTTCAAAAGGATGTATGGTGCCCAATCCTTTTGACATTTAGAGCACTCAAAGTTTGTGCCGCATTGATGCACCCTTGTGGTTTTTGTCATGAAATATTAATGCTTAGCTTTCGACGGATGTTACCCTTTTTGTTATTGTACGGCTAAGTCTCACACTGGACATCACCATCCCTAATAATGATTTTGCAATTAGAGATCAAGAATTTGTAATTCATTGATAGTACCGAAATTTCAACACGTTGCTCTCTTGTGCCGCACTAAGTGTTTTCGGCTACTAAGTCGTTCTGGCGAGGGTCAAGTTGAGTCAAATTTCAGTATCTATTCTGAGACGATACTGGTCCATAAGAAAAAATGTGGGTCATTAGGGGAGCCATGCAGTGATGCGGCATTTTGGAAACCCTTTGTAAAGTACTCGCGCAGCCTGTTGATCTAACGCGCTAAACTGCCTCTCATTATGCTTTAAAACCGATGCTAATTGTCATGTAGGCAATGGTCCATTGAGTGATCGTAGGGAGAGTCCGCGCAAACGTTTGGACAAGCGTCTATTCACCGACTGCCGTTCTACTGCGAGTCCGCACACCTGGGTGTACAAACATCTCACTTGAGGAATTCCGTAACAGCGACACTTGCCATCAGGCTGGATAAGATGATGAATACTGTCGCAGAACAGTCAATAAATCAATTATAAGCATTCAAGTCAAGGTGGGCAGCTGAAAACTTTAAACGGTAGAGGTTCAATGTCAAGCAAACGGGCAAGATTAAGCCAGAAAGAATCGTGAGTGACTAACATGCGTTTCGGTATCGAAACTGAATATCAAAAATACGGTGGCATCCTACGGTCACTGAGTCCACAGTTTATTGGAAGAAGTTACACAGAAACGTCGTATCGCAGCGGAGTGGCACTATCCCTGCGGCATATGAAGGCTCTGGTGCACTATGCTCACTTGGTACCAGCCTTCCACCACAAACTTGGGTCGAAAGGCCACACATCCCAGTTTTCAGCCCGGAGGACGAGCTCCTCATCGTGCGCAAAGACAGAGAAGGCGAAATTACACGTCTCATCTCGAGCTGACAAAACAATTATGGATGAAACCATGGTTACCAGCGTACGGCCAGTAAAACCAAGCGCTGAAGGGTGAGTTAGAGCCGAAACCCGTGCTAGTGGCTAGGTACGGATAACATGGTCGTGTGGCTTTATCAAATGTAGCAAAAGGTGACGTGGCACAAAGACGTACACGCCCCCTGCGATGGAGGTTACGAACGAGGGGCCGTGAGGTGCCTCTCCTCTCCGTCCAACGTTCGGAACGGAGACGTAGTATTGGCAATAGGAAGTGTTGCTGGATGAGGCGGAAGACGCGGCTCGTGTTCGGACACGACGGCGACTCGTCGTGGGGGCGTACGCTTTTTCAAAGACAGGATACCCATCTGAATCGTTGGGTTGTGCGACGTTGCGTGGGGATCATAATCTACTGGGATTTTTGCAGTGCCTGGGGCGCCTTGTGGACGAAACCGTAACACGAGGCGAAAAAAAGGGACACACCAGTAGCAGGGGGGAAAGAAATCACGTCTAGGGGGGCTGGGCTAACAGTGGATTGCCTATACCACCATCTCTAGGGCGCTTGAATCCCTCTTCTTTCTCTAAGCATCTCGAGAAAAATTCCCAACATGTGAAATTTTCTACGAGGGGACTTTACACTTGGGTTTTGGGAAAAAGCTTGCCCCATTGCGCATGAACTAGTGGCCCCCTCGTTGATTACACCCCCCCCGCGGAGGTACTCTTGCGTTACCTCTGGACTCCTGCCAACCGTAGACCGGATCATGTTTTGCGATCTAGACCGGGAGATCCAGCCCGGGGTTGGTGCTATTTACCACATCCTAGAAATCTAAGTACTAACAAGCAATTAGAGTAAAGAACGTGTGTCTCTAATTAATGCTACAAATCGAAACCGCAGTTTTCTCTTACTGGAGGAACTCCGCGGCGCCAGGCAGCCCACGGTTGCCGGGAGGGAACTTGACAGTGTCGGGCGAAGCACTTTTTCCCCCCCCCACCCCCACCTCAGTGGCTTTTTCTTGTATCACTTATCTCCGATATCATACACCCCCAACTCCCACCCTGCTACAGCGGATGGGGGCCTTGTGGCACAGTCGTACTGGATGAGTCACCAGCCCGGAGCATACGCGGGCGATGCCTACCTGGGTCGCCGTTTTGGAGCTCCGGAGCGTTGGCGCGTTGTTGCAACTAACATCGTGATAGCTCTGTGCGGCGAGTCCTTTCCAACGCGTGGCGGTACGCCTGTTAACGGCATCGCATGGAGGTCCCCTACCTGGGTGGCCATGTGCAGTGGGCCTACAGCAACAGTTCTCCCACCCCTTGGTTGCCTACAGACCAATTGGAAGCCTGCCGAAACCGGGTAGGAGGGCGCCCGACGGTTTGGGTTCCCCAAAGCCGCGAGGGTACGGTCCCGCAAGCCGCCGACCTCCGACTGAAATGTATTATCCCGTCTTGCGACGGTCCCCTGTACATCGGGCTTCCTGGACCATGTGGCTGCGCAACTGCGGAGCGGCTTGGGTAGACCCGGCTACCCACGAGGGGGAGCAAACCGGAGGACAACGAAGACCTGACTCTGCGGTGCCTTCCCACACAGTGGGAAACTTTGGTTTCTTGCTGTGGTGGGGATGATGTTTTGTGTTAAATTCTATAGGGGTGAGTCCCCTGTTTATTTTTATTGTATGCTGTAATGGGAATTCATTTCAACTGTGCCATTCTGGCCACACGTAGACAAATTAATTTATCTTGTATCTTGTATCTTGTAAATGCTGGAGAAACTCAGCGGGTGCAGCAGCATCTATGGAACGAAGGAAATAGGCAACGGTTCGGCCCGAAAAGTGCTTATTTCTTGGTGTATCATGCCCTGTCGGAAGGAACAGCAGAGGATGCCGGTTTTTTAAGAGAGAGTGAGTTCGACGAGCAGGCAGCCGCATCACTTTGGGGAGAAGGATGGCGTGACATTTCGGGTCGAGACCCTTCTCTGATATGCTGCTTGTCCCCTGAGCTGATGTTGCTACCTGTTGTTTTCTATCTATCAAATTTTAATCCAGCATCTCTGCAGTTCCTTTCCTTCCTGGGCCGAACACGATTGAAAAGATGAGAGGCCTGGGCGATAGAAATACATTAATGAATTAAATAAGGCTAGATACCTGTTTTTGTCTAATCGTATCTACGTGATTGGTGACGAGCTAGATGGAGGGAAGAATGTTCCCCGATGTTGGGGGAGGTCAGGAACCGGGGGTCCGCGTCAGTTTTACCAGGTCTACGCCGGGAACTCTTTAATTACAGCGGGAAAAACCTCAGTTTTCTCAGGGGTCGGTCGGGTGACGGGACTTCACGGCAGTTGGGAGGGAAAGGTGGGTGAGGTCCCGAGGAAGAGGAGGGGGGAAAGACAGATTGGGTGGGTCCCCGTCCTTCATTTTTACTGGCGGGTTGGGGCGTCTGTCACTGAAACAGGCAGGTGAGATTTTCAACCGCATCGACCTTGTGTGGGCCTCTTCTCTTCTATCTCTCTCTCCTCTCCTCTCTCTCACCTCTCCTCTTTCACAACTACTCTCCCTCCCTCCAGAAACTCACGGGCAGGCCTGAATGGAGAACGGCGCTCAAGGCCACGACAGCAATTTCTTCAGGGAAATGGCCAGGGGAGCTCGCCTTCTTCAGGCCCACTTCCCACCCCTCAGCGAATACTGGGGAGAAACCCCGGGTCCCCCCTACTCCCACCCAGGAAAAAACAATTGTTTCGGCCCGCGCCTGCACTTTGAGTTTTCTCACGCATCGTGTTTAGGGGTCTCTAGTTGCAACGAAAGGGGGGATAGAGACCATAGGCCGGCCCAAAAGCTGCTCCACGCCAGTCCCTCTTCCCGCCGATTCGTGAGCCTGGCACCTGGCGTTCCTCATGAGCAGGGGGTGTGGAAGAGACATAAGGGAGCCTGAAGAACTTTATTCATATTTGACAAAATAAAAAGACGACTTCTTGCACATATTGAGAGAAGGTGCATCACACCAAACAACATTTGTCTAAAAAAACACAGATTATTCTTCAGCTCATTAAAGAGCTCGGGTGAAAAAAAATCAATATAGTGTGTGACAACAAAGTAACATCATTTGTGCCACGTGATTAATTACAATACAGTCCACGATGTTCATTCACGATTAACGGGAAAGATCGGGAGACGGACAAGTCACTCGCACAAATGACAGAATTGCCGAGTACCGTGGGAACTCTTTACTCTACCCCCGTTATATTGTGTGATATCGTGCTAGACCACGACCACTCCACTCTGGCTACATCTTGCGTCAAGTCGCCCCGTGAAAACTAGCCATAACAGTGCTGGTTATGTTAAGTAGAAAATTGTTGAAAAGAAAAAGTAATTGCCAGCTGCACCCGTCATATAACCTGTATTCATTAAACAAAATGACATAGTACAACACCAAATACTGTAATGACCTAAACTTCCATCCTATCTAGTTAAATGAGTGAGTAACTGAATTATACGCTCCATAGAATC
Organism: Leucoraja erinaceus; assembly: GCF_028641065.1. NCBI lineage: Eukaryota > Metazoa > Chordata > Chondrichthyes > Rajiformes > Rajidae > Leucoraja > Leucoraja erinaceus. Next base: position 23,771,655 of record NC_073391.1, on the reverse strand, counting down.
ACAACTAAGAGCCCGATTCTGTAAACCGAATACAGATGTCATGAAATCAACCCGTAGATTCATGGACTTGGTGTTGATTCGTATCATATGACTGCTCATGAAAAAACTCAGGTGCGGATGCTGTGGATAAGGAAGAATACAATGTTATTTTCAACTCTGCAACATGTTAGAGAGCCAAGATTATTGCAATGCAAAATAAAACTTCAGAAGTGAAAGAAAATAATACTTCTTATGTTAACATGTTATCAGGGAGGACTGCTAGTCACTTCATGGACAAACTTAGATATGCTGCATGTCTGCAATGACCATTACAATCTTTGTTGTCTACTTTCAGGCACTACAGCCTGCAACTGATCGATCATTGGGTTCAACTGCATTGAACAAGTCACTAGTATTTGTTGGCCAAGATAACCTGTAGAAATCCTCACCACCCAAACAATGGAAGGACGAAAGCCTTCATCTTTTGTCCCCTCAATACCTTGGTTCACTGGTAACCTTCTCCTTTTTCAGAAACAGACTATGATCAATAATGGCACCAAGCTATATTTTGGACCTTATATCAGACTTCAATGTAATATCTTTGCACTAAATGTTGGACCCTTTACCTTTAACTATGCACTGTGGCTGCCTTGATTGTATTCCTGCAGTCTTTGACTGGGTAGCATGCAATCAAAAACGTTTCACTGCATCACGGTACATGTGACAAAAATAAACTAAACAATATTGGTCCCATCACCAGGAACACCTACGTCATGTAACAATGCCAACACTGCCCCAGCAGAGTTATACTGCTGTTGAAACTCCTTATTCATTCCTTGCTTACAAATCTGAACTTGATTATTCCTATGCAATCCTGGCTAGCCTTCCTTGTTCTCCTCCATGGAAACTAAAAGTTTACCAAATCCCTGTTGCCCATGTCATTACATCATCCAGGTCCTGTACTTGCTAAAGCTACACACGATCTCACTTAAGTAACATATAAATGTTAACATTCTTGTCATTGTTTATAAATTCTGCTATGGTCTTGACTTTCTTTTTACCTCCTCCAGCTCCAATGACGTCTCAGATATTTGAAATGTCTTACTTCTTTTGTATGTCAATGAATTTAATTGATATGCCACAGATGGATGTGCCTTCAGCTGCTGAAACCTAATGCTCTTTACATATATTTTTGCTGTTAAAGTATACAACCTTCCTCTTTGATTGTGGCTTGATTGTCTATCATGATGCCTACATAAATGGCTTGCTGGGTTAATAATTGGAAAGAAATTGATACTTACATTTTGGAAAAATACAACCATACCAACTGTTAAAATGTGGATTAAGAATATGATGGACATAGCACGCCTTGAAGAAATGAGACTCTGACTAATAGATAAATATGACCAATTCTTAAGGAGTTGGTCTCCTTTCATCGACTTTTTGGGATCATGTGATGCAGCGGTACCGTAAAGATTGCTGATTTCAGTTCATGACGTGGATAGATATACATCTCCGAATACAGATTTGAAAAATTCTCTTTTAAGGGGCCTTCTCTTCTATTTCTACTTTCCACTTTTTATTATTTTTTATTTTTTTATATACACACTTCACGTTTTTCTACTCTCTGCCATCTATTTTTCCACTTCTTCCTCTTTCTATTGTTTTCTTTTTCTTGTCTTGCTTACTTCCTTCTCATAACATAAAACTAGAGGTTGTACATAGAATGGATTACGGTATGACATAGTTGGCACCTAAAATTAGGTTCCACTGTACTGTTTTGTACTGTATTAACTTCTAATAAAATAAACAAAAAATAATAATAAATAAATAAATAAATAAATGGCTTGCAGTGTTTTTTTAAAACTTGGTAGCATTTCTGTGTATCCCCTTGGATCATTCCGGATGCTTTAAAGATGTTGGATAAATGAAAGCTTTAGTTCCTGTGCAGAGTTGGTAGATCAAAAGGATAAAACACATTGCAATGATTAATTGGGTACACAAAAAATATTTATGACTGATGGAATTCCAAAAGTTCTGCAGATTTTCTGAAAGAGAAGATTCAGAACCTTTTGGAATATGGTATTGGCAGAAGGTGTACAACGATTCTGGCCAAGAATAAGTGCTGGATAAGAGGGCAGAGCACTTGCACTGACATACAAACAAGTTCCAGGATCGGCAAAATTAGCGTGTACAATGTGAGAATATATAGATCATTCATAAGACACAGAAAGGCAAGGAAGTTAGAAGCACTACTGAATCAACAAGGCCATTCCCTTTTCTATCTTCTATCATCTCGGGGAAAGTACAGAAGTTTGAAAGCTCGGAGTCCAGACCTCCACCCCACCTCTATTCGATTCCTGAACCAATCACTACTTTCACATCCCTCCTTCCCGGATGTGCTGCCACATATTCTTATTCATAACACTATCTCATTCTTATTCTGTTATTGTACTTCGATTTTTTTTTAGCAGTACTCCGATTTTGCATTGTGATCTTGCACTATTCTGCTGTTTGCACCCATTGAATTTATCTTATTTATCATTACTATTTGTGTACCGTTTACTCTGTGAGCTTCCTGTGAACGAGGAATTGCATTGCACCCTACCTATGTTTGACAATAACTAATCTAACAAGATAATTTAATCTAAATTCTCCACATCTGGCCAAGAATAAGATGAAGTACAACAGAATGAGAAAGTGGGATTACTCTTCAACTGGAACGTATGAATCGGGTTTTTGGCTGTGTTAAATGTAATTGAAAATATTTTGGATAACTTCAGTACCATATCTTAATACTTTTACTTGGGTTGATCCTTCTACGTTTTCTATTCAAACATAAGCAGCTTACAAGTTTCAATGACATCCAAATCCACTCACACCTGACCAGATTATTAGTAAGCTTCTTCGGCACAGAATCATGACAAATCCTATGAAAATGGGATCGAGATAATGTAAAGAATTCTTCGAAGTTGGCCACATCCTAGTTACTCGTAACACTATATAGACGTCTATTCATACCCAAAAAACATAGGGATTACAGTAACAACTGGAACTGCAAGGCACTCACAATACATACAGCATTTTTTCATGAAGAATCTCAGAAGGAGTTAAGGAAATCGAAGACCAGTAAAAGGTTTTTGATAAATTTGATTCAATTCAATGTAATTGTGGTCCAGTCACCAGTTCTGAGCTGATAGTGGTTTTATTTGCCTCTTCCAAGAAGATTAAATTATTAATGCTGAAGTACAAAGCTTGATAGATATGTTTTCTGTTGTAGTGGCCTGTAGTAGAATTCTATTTAGTTTTCAAAAGACACTTCTCTTTTCAAAACCCTGGCATACCCATGAATTCAAATGAAATTTCCTATCTGACTGAAAACCTATGAGAATTTCAAACATATTTTACACCTAAATACATCGCATTTTTTGGAACTTTTGCAGCAGTAAAATTGCTGCTGATTCTTAAAATGTAAGAATCATACAGGAATAGCAAATCATACACAAAACAAGTGATATTTGTTACAAGAGGGTAAGAGTACAAAAAGGAGGGAAGTCTTACTACAATTCTTCAGAACTTTGGTTAACCCAGCCTGTGCTTGATCCTATCTGAACCATCAGTAAATGTCGCCCAGCTTTTCTTTAAATTTCTCACATAATTTATAAATTTCACTGCAAAATCACCTGAACCCATCTTGCCTGGACAAATGTCATGTGTCCAAAAACTGATAATTACAGGGGGTCTGAGCTTTGGGTATTAACAAACATATTTTACAATGCTTGTTTGCAACCATTCTGACAAATTCTTTGGAAATGAAAACTGATTAGCTAAAATTAATTTCTTTTTTTTTAAATCTCAGAAGATGTAGCAGATAGTATTTTTTTTGGTACCTTTAAAGTATTTCCATATAGGTCAATCTTGTTTTTCTTTGCATTCTTCACGTTAGTCGTCTGAAAACTATCTCTGCTTCTGAAAAGACTTGTCCAGGATAGGAACCACTCTCCAGCTGCCAACAACATTGCTACTTAATTGGCTCAGCAAGAGACACACTTGAGCTGCGGGGTGTGGGAAGCTCCATACATGGTTGAACTGAACAATAACTTCTCGGGGAGATCAAACAGCAAACGCAAGAGCAGAATTCAAGCCAGAATCTCGGCAAGACAGCTTTCAAGTTCTCTGGTTGCTCAAAAAGCATTTTCTGTCAAATTGGTGCACATCAACAAAGCAGTCTAATGCTGAGTTACAAAAAACAGTGGAAACAGACCGTGCGCTCTTATTCTAAAAATGTCCTTGTTTCCACTTGAATTGTCATTCTGTTTTAACCAAGCACTCTTTCTCCCACAATGACATCTTTCAATTCACGTTCATAAGTGATAGGAGCAGAATTAGGCCATTTGGTCCATCAAGACTACACTGCTATTCAACCAAGAAAAGACACCAACACCTCTACTTTCTTAGAAGAATTAGGAAATTTGGCAAGTCCACAACAATTCTCGCCAACTTCTACAGATGCGCCGTAGAAAGCATTTTATCGTGGTGCTACACAGCATGGTGTGGAAACAGCTCCATCCAAGACAGCAAGAAATTGCAGAGAATTGTGGACACAGCCCAGACCATCACACAAACCAACCTCCCTCCCATTGACTTAATCTGCATCTCACACTGCCTTGGTCAGGCCACCAGCTTAATCAAGGACGAGTCACACCCCAGCCATTCCCCTCAGGCAATAGAAGTGTGAAATCGCACACATCCAGATTCAGGGACAGTTTCTTCCCAGCAGTTATCAGTCCTGAGCTTCTCTCAACCTTATTGGAATCCCTCAGACTATCTTTGATCGGACGTGACTGGACGTTATCTTGCACTAAATATTATTCATGATATTCCCTTCATCATGTATTTGTACACTGTGGATGGCTCGATTGTAATCATGTATTGTCTATCTTTGATTAAAACCAGCATCTGCAGTTCCTTCCTACAAATTGTAGTATGTGGTTGATATTTTACAATACATGTGCCAAAACTCAACACTTTACTGTGACTGGAGTTGAAGGTGAAGTGGTTTAATGTGAGCTCAGCCAAATGTGTTGGCGAAAGGTAATTAATTAGGCCTCGGTTCAAGAAAAAGTGCAGAGGGCCCTCAGACCTTACACTGTGGTATGGAATTACATGGAGAATAATCGTATGACCAATATGAAGATAGACAGGTTTGGATCCAGTGGAAGTGAAAGAGAGCATCCAAAGTATGAAGCGGGAAGAGGCCAGGGGAGAAAGAATCATGAAGAAACGTAAAGGTAGGAATCAAATAAGTTTAATGGGGCAACATAACTACAGTCTTATGAAAGTGTTTAAAATGAGAGAATTGAATGAGAAAGTAATGGGCATTTTACTTTAGAGCACTGAAATCGTCTGGTGTCAAGAATCTCTGCAGATTAATTCCAACATTGAAAGATCAAATCACCAGTTTGCGATTAAGCCAACAGCACATTTTGTTTTAATTACTGGATGATTAAAACAATTACTACATTATTTGACACAGCAACTGTTTAAGAATGATTACAGTTGAACAATGAGTGTACATGAATTATTAAACCTCTTCAGTATAAGACACTAACACATAAGGCACACATCCATATTATTTTCTTTGAAAATACATCATGTTTGCTTGTGCTAATAATGAGTACACTTTGTAGTACTCTCGAGCTCCGAGTTGCTTGGCTTACATCCATCAAATATCCTTTAAGTTCCATGTTTGGGTTTTCCATGAAAAATTATCGGTGCATGTAATTAATGCATTGAAGCATTTAGATAAGAAAAAAGGTAATGTAAAATAATTAACAGCAGATATTACAAGCATGTAAAAATATTAATTGTAGTCACATTAAATAACCTGAAAATGAAAAACTGGTTGGATCCCACTACATCTCCACCATTCAAAGAAAGCAATAGTTTAGTTTAGTTCAGTGATACAGCGGGGAAACAGGCCATTCGGCCCAATGATTCCTCACCGACCAGCGATCTCTGCACACTAACTCTATCCTACACACAATAGGAACAATTTAGAATTTTACCAAAGCCAATTAACCTACAAACCTTTATGTCTTTGGAGTGTGGGAGAAAACCGGAGCATCTGGAGAAAATGCACGCAGGTCATGAGAACGAATGTCCTTACAGACAGCACCCATAGTCAGGATCAAATCTGGGTCTCTGGCGCTGTAAGACAGCAACTCTACCACTGTGCCACCGTGTTTTTTGTTAAACACAACCGTGTTTCCATTTTCTTCTTTTATGCCTTACAATTCTATACTAAATTTGCACCATGTAATTGTATATGGTAACGTACATGACACAGTCTGCTTTATGATTAAGGCACTTTTAAAAGTATTTGTCACAGATGGAAAAAACAAAAGTTTAAAATTGAGCTTGGGTCTGCTGGAGACGTTTTTTTTTTAATCAAATGATTGCCTCGTTATAAAAAAATATCCCAAGCTTTGAACATCTCACAGAGCACTGTTCAATCCATCATCCGAAAATGGAAAGAGTATGGCACAACTGCAAACCTACCATGACATGGCCGTCCACCTAAACTGACAGGCCGGGCAAGGAGAGCATTGATCAGAGAAGCAGCCAAGAGGCCCATGGTAACTCTGGAGGAGCTGCAGAGATCCACAGCTCAGGTGGGAGAATCTGTCCACAGGACAACTATTAGTCGTGCACTCCACAAATCAGGCCTTTATGGAAGAGTGGCAAGAAGAAAGCCATTGTTGAAAAAAAGCTATAAGAAGTCCCGTTTGCAGTTTGCCACAAGCCATGTGGGGGACACAGCAAACATGTGGAGGAAAGTGCTCTGGTCAGATGAAACCAAAATTGAAGTTTTTGGCCTAAATGCAAAATGCTATGTGTGGCGGAAAACTAACACTGCACATCACTCTGAACACACCATCCCCACTGTGAAACATGGTGGTGGCAGCATCATGCTGTGGGGATGCGTTTCTTCAGCAAGGACAGGGAAGCTGGTCAGAGTTGATGGAAAGATGGATGGAGCCAAATACAGGGCAATCTTGGAAGAAAACCTGTTAGAGTCTGCAAAAGACTTGAGACTGGAGCGGAGGTTCACCTTCCAGCAGGACAATGACCCTAAACATACATCCAGAGCTACAATGGAATGGTTTAGATCAAAGCATATTCATGTCTTAGAATGGCCCAGTCAAAGTCCAGACCTAAATCCAATTGAGAATCTCTGGCAAGACTTGAAAATTGCTGTTCACAGACGCTCTCCATCCAATCTGACTGAGCTTGAGCTATTTTGCAAAGAAGATGGGCAAAAATTTCAGTCTCTAGATGTGCAAAGCTGGTAGAGACATACCCCAAAGACTTGCAGCTGTAATTGCAGCGAAAGACGGTTCTACAAAATATTGACTCAGAAGAGCTGAATACTTTTGCACGCCACACTTTTCAGTTTTTAATTTGTAAACAAATTTGAAAACCATGTATAATTTTCCTTCCACTTCACAATTATGCACCACTTTGTGTTGGTCTATCACATAAAATACATTTACGATTGTGGTTGTAACGTGACAAAATGTGGAAAAGTTCAAGGGGTATGAAAACTTTTGCAAGCCACTGTATATGCTTTAAATTGGATTGGAGCGTTTTTGAAAGGGGGGAGGCTGTGCGATCACTGATCACTGGCCTTGGGGTACCCGGTGAGGGAGTGGAGCAACCGAGTGAGGAGAGGGTGTGGAAGAAGGGGGTCCCCCCTCCCAGGGGAGGAACTTTTTGAAATTTGATGTATTAAAATCATGTTTTAGTGCACTGTAGAAGTATGATTTCAATGTTTTTTGTATGAAGTATTTTTAAGAGGTAACCTTTTAAGGGGTAACTTTATCCACACGAAGGGTCCACACGTGTCAATTGGCCTGCACTGCCTTGTGGCAGAGAATTCCACAGATTCACAACTCTCTGCGTGAAGAAAGTTTGTTCTCATCTCAGTCCTAACTGGCCCCCCCTTTATTCTTAAACTGTGACCCATGGTTTTGAACGCCAACATCGGGAACATTTTTCCTGCAGTTACAGTAAGTGAATATCTAGCACGCAAGCAGGATGCTTTCACCTACCACCCCCATTTGAAGTCCACTATCTTCCACCGTATTTACCCAGTGCTTGGTACTTACTTCCAGCAGCCACTGGTTGTCCTCCAGGATGCACCGAGCCGCAGCCTGATCCATGCCGGTCACCTGAGCGAATTCGGCACAGAGACTCTCATGGCAGCGGCGCAACGCTTCGACGCCTCCGATGGCCCAGGGCTCTTGCACTGAGGCTGCTCCATGGCCGGAGCTGCAGTGAGCGACTCGCCAGCCCGGCAAACACTCGCCAGCCCCGCACCCCGTCCGCATCTGTCCCCGCCGCTGCTTCTGCTTTCAACATCTGTGGCCCATGCAGTTGATATGAGTTTTGACATTTTCGTTGATCACAGAATTTCTCACAACAGAGCGAGAGAAATTTGTGATCAGCGTGAGAATTTGGTGAAATGCGTGATTCTCACGCTCAATGCATGGGAGTTGGCAGTTCCTGCCTCTCTATCCCCCCCTCTCCATCTCCCCTCTCTCTCCACCTCTCTTTCTCTCCCCTCTCTCCTCTCTCTCCCTCCCACCTCACTCATCCCTCTCTCTCTCTTCCCCCTCTCTCCTCTCACTCTCCCCTTCCCTCTCTCTCTCGTCCCCTCTCTCCTCTCTCTCTCCCCTCTCTTTCCCCAACTCTCTCTCCCCTCTCTTTTCCCCTAACTCCCCCCCCCTCTCTCTCTCTCTCCCTCTCTCTCTCTCTCTCTCCTCTCTCTCTCCCTCTCTCTTTCTCTCTCCCTCCCTCTCTCTCCTCTCTCTCCTCTCTCTCTCTCTCCTCCCTCTCTCTCCCTCCCCCCCCCTCTCTCTCTCTCTCCCCCCTCTCTCCTCTATCCCCTCCTCTGCTCCTCGTTCAGACATGGATCTCCTCACCCTCTCTCTCGCCCCTCTCTCTTCCCCCTCCTCTCTCTCCTCTTCTCTCTCTCCACCCCCTCTCTCTCTCCCTCCCTCTTCTTCCCTCTCCCTCTGTCTCTTCCCCTCTCTCTCTTCCCCCCCTCTCCCACCACCTCACCCCCCCCCTCTCTCTCCCCCTACCTCTCTCTCTCTCCCCCTCTCCATCTTCTCTCTCTCACCATTCACGCCCTCTCTGTCTCTCCCCTCTCTCTCCTCTCACACCCCTCTCTCCCCCCTGTCACCCTCTCTCCTTCCCCTCTCTCTCTCTCCACCTCCCTTTGAGAGTCTGTCCCTTCGGCACAGAGACTCTCGCGGCAGCGGCAGCGGCACAACGCCTCCGACGCCACCGACGGCCCGCGACTCGCACTGTCCGGAGTGCTCCATGGCCAGAGCTGCAGCGAGCGACTCGTCAGCGCCGCAAACACTCGACAGTCCCGGCTCCCCGCATCTGTTCCCGCTGCAGGTTCTGCTCCCATTCCTCCTTCAGACCCGGCTCTCCAACACCCGCGGACCATGCAGTTTATCCGAGTTTTGAAATTTTCGTTCTTCACAAAATTTCTCACTACTGAGCGTGAGAAATTTCTGATCAGCGTGAGGGCGTGAGAGTTTGCTTGAGGGCGTGATTCTCACGGTCAAAGCGTGAGAGTTGGCAGCCCTACACACACACACACACGGAGGCAGACACACACACACAGGGAGATAGACACACACACAGACAGACACAGGGAGACAGACACACACACGGGGGGACACACACAGGGATACACACACACAAACACTGGGAGCCACACACACGCACACACACAGGGAGACACAGAGACACACACGGGGAGACACACACACACAGGGATACACACACACACACACACATAGGGAGACACAGAGACACACACACATGGGGAGACATATACACAGACACACACACACACAGGGAGACACAGAGCCACACGGGGAGACACACACACACACACGGGGAGACACACAGAGACACACACACACACAGGGAGACACACACACACACGAACACACACACAGGGAGACACACACACACACACACACACACACACACACACACACCTTTCCTTTCTCCCCCCCCCCTCCATCCTCCTCCTCCCACCCTCTTTCCTCCCCTTCCTCCTTCCTCCCTCCCCCCGTCTTTCCTCACCCTCCTCTTGTTCCTCAAGCTTCCTCTTTCTCCCCTTTCTCCTTCCCTTCCTTCATCCCCTTTCTACCAAAGATCTTAAGTCTATTATTGTATGTATGACTGCAGACACGAAATTTCGTTCAGACTGAAAGGTCTGAATGACAATAAAGGAAATTCAATTTGCTTTCTACATTCCCTCCCCCTGTCTCTCTTTGCCTCCATCCCTCCCTTTTTTTCTTTCTCTTTCTCCCCTCCCTCTCTTTCCCGGGCCGCCCAATGGGGAGTCTGGCGGGCACGGGGTAGCGTGGTATGGCGGCGCTGGCGCTGGCGCTGCCGTGGGAGATGAAGGGCAGGAGGGAGGGAAAGAGGGAGGGAGTGAGGTTGCCGCGGCAGCCGGCAGTGCAGCGCTCGCAGACGGCGCACAAAAGCGCTGACACCCGCTGCCCGGGACCGACGCGCTTCCCCAATCCGTGCAGATCGCTGTCATGTGGCGCAAAGAGACAAACTGTGCAGCAAAGATCCTATAGCTCCTATGACATCTTTCTTATAGCAGGATGACAAAACTGAACATAGTACTCCAAATGTGGCTCACCAATATTTGGTACAACTGTAACAACTTGGTCCGAACTTCTATACTTAATACCTGTTGAAGGCCAATGTACCAAAACATTTTTTTACCACCTGTGACAGCACTTTCAGGGAATTATATAGCTATATTTCTAGATCCCCTTGCTCTGCAATACGTCACAGGGGCCTGCCATTCACTGTGAAGTCCTGGTTTGAGTTCCCTAATCCCAACATCTTGCACTTAGCTGCATTAAACTCCATTAACCATGCCTTAGCTCACTTGCCCAGTTAATCAAGAGCCTGCTGTAATTTTTGATAACCATTTTTACTGTCAACTATACAACCTACTTTGGTGTCATCTGCAAATACCCGAAGGAAACATAATTAAACAAATGTAATTATGTGAAATTTTGCACATTCCCTCATTATGTTAAAATGATTTACAAATCCAATGAGGCAAATGACAGAAAAGCCATCAGTTTATCTATATTGGCCTTCTTACCATCTTTAATTGAATGCACATTATGGCAACTTCAAAACACAGGAGTATTTGAAAGAATGGTTTCTTAATTGAGCACATTTGGTGGAATTTTTGAATAAATGTTAAAGAAGTTAATTTGAATAAGTTAATTTATACCTAGATATTGGAGGGCAGTATAAAATGGTCATTTTACACAATTAACCACAGTTCCTTCACCTTCTAGTTTGAAGGTAAACTCAAGACCCAGTCTAGGGATTTATGCAAAAAAATTAAAGCTAATTCTCCAGTACTGTTACATCAAGATGCTCTTTCATATCAGGTCCATCTGTTCTCACAAGAGATTCCCTTGCACTGTTTCAAACATGAGCCAAGACTTTCTCTACAGTGATCTGAATGGCTGATATTTCTCCCGTGTGCACACCAACATACAGATAATTGGGTTCCCATCAGGCTGTTGCTTCTATGTGCAAAATGGCTTCCACATTTCCCAACCTGCAGCATGGATTGAACAGGATTGTTGGAGCTGTGAAGCAGCAGCACTGCAACTGTGGTATAGTTTCGAAGGGCACATTTGCCTTCATACTGTAGAGATATAGTGCGGATGCAGGCCCTTCGGCCCACCGAATCCATGCTGACTAGTGATGCCGGCACACTTACACTATCCTGCACATACACAGATAAGCCCCTTATCCAAACTACAATATAAGCTATAGAGAAAGGTTCAAACAATTGCACTTGAGTTACAGACATTGCACGAACATTTCAGGAAAGTAACACTAGGCCAGAAATGCTGACATCTAATTGGCAAGTCTGTGGAGACTGGAATTTTGTTGGAGGTTAGCTGCATGCACAGCGGACCTCCTGATCAGCTGCTGGACTCACTGCTGAGTCTCGAGGCAAACTGTAAGTTAATCGCAGAAGATAGACACAAAAAGCTGGAATAACTCAGTGTCAGAGGAAAGAGAAACAAGAGATATAGACTCCATCAAGATATAGTAGATATCTAAATCTCCCGTTCCCATTTCCCATGACTTTCAGTATGAAGAAGGGTCTCGACCCAAAACGTCACCTATTTCTTCTCTCCAGAGATGCTGCCTATCCCGCTGAATTACTCCAGATTTTTGTGTCTATCTTCGGTTTAAAACAGCTTCGGTAGTTCCTTCCTACACAAGTTAATTGCTCAGCTGTACTTTGCATGAAGACCTTGGCTTCAAAGTGACCCCATTCTTAAACCCATAATGACCAGAAAGAAGCTATTCCAGGAGGGTAATCCCCCCGTCCCCCTCCACACTCATTATTTCCCTGTGGTTCTGCCACTGATTCTCTCGCACATGCCTTTCACCTCTGCTTTGATCTTCTCTTTTGCCATTGACCCTTACCAGGTTGTAATTGACCTACCATCATGAGGAAATCCAGGAGTTACAGAGAACATGTGGGGATAGCACACAGACAGCAGCAGAGGTGCGGATCAAACTGGATTGTTGGAGCAGTAAGGCAGCAGCACGACAGCTGAGGTACCCTTTAGAAGAGTTCATATGCCTTTAGACTTTAGAGATACAGTGTGGATACAGGCCCTTCGGCCCACCAAGTCCATGCTGACCAGTGACATCTGTACACTTAAGGGCCTGTCCCACGAGCATGCAACTCCATGCGGCAAGCGCGACCTAACGTGGTTGCTTTTGCTGTATGGCCTCGCGGGGCCGGTCCCACTTCAATCACTGGAGCCATATGGAGTTGTGCGGAGTTGGTCCCGACATCGCGCGGGGCTCCGAAAAACTGACCATGGTCAAAAATACAGCGCGGCAACGGCGTGCCGGCCCGCAACTGTCTCGACGGGCGTGCGCAGCGTCTCAACGCCATACGTCATGCGCGAACATCCCGCGGACTTCGCTCGAACTTCACGTGACTAACTCGACCTCCGCGCAGCCCCCGCTTCCGGTTTGGTCGTGCTTGTCGCGTGCAGGGCGCATGCTGGTGGGACCGGCCCTTAACTCTATCCTACACACACACTAGGGACAATTTATAATTAGACCAAGCCAATTAACCTACAAACCTGTGCGTCTTTGGAGAGTGGAATAAACTGGAGATACCAGAGAAAACCTACGCCGGTCACGGGAGAACTTGCAAACTCCGTACAGACAGCACCCGTAGACTGGATTGAATCAGGGTCTCTGGCGCTGTAAGGCAGCAGCTCTAGCATCACTGCTTCCTGGATCAGAAGAGAGAAAGTCAGTGTACCCCCCCTCCACATCCCCCCACTATCTGCCCCCCCCCCCCCCCCCCCTCTTTCCTCCCTGACACACCTCCTCCCCCCCTTCTTCCCTCTACTTTCCTCCCACTGGCATCACAAATAGCATTGCTGTCTCATACTATTTTTATCGCTGGCATCTGTTCCAACCATCTGTCTATCAAATTCCCCCTCGCCTGTGTCGACCTATTACCTGCCACACCTTGTCGTGCCTCTCCACTCTCCCAGCTTTCTTCTCGCCCCCCATAACTCGCCGACAATGTCTGAAAATTGGTATCGACCTGAAACTTCACCTATCCATGTTCTGCAGAGATTCTGCCTTCTGTGAGAGTGTTAAGCCCGTCCCACTTAGGAAACCTGAACGGAAACCTCTGGAGACTTTGCGCCCCACCCTAGGTTTCCGTGCAGTTCCCGGAGGTTGCAGGTGGTTGCCGTTGCAGGTAGTGGAAGCAGGTAGGGAGACTGACAAAAACCTCCGGGAACCGCACGGAAACCTTGGGTGGGGTGCAAAGTCTCCAGAGGTTTCCGTTCAGGTTTCCTAAGTAGGACAGGGGCATAAGCAGCTGGATGCAGTGGATGTGGTGGAGCAGGATATGAACGGCTGGGGGGGGGGGGGGGGGGGGGGGGGGAAGGGGGGGCAGTCAGCACTCATGGCCTGGGCTAACTGTAGTAGAGGGCTCACATTGCCCAATCAACAATTTTCACAAAATCACACCTTAGATCAGGCTTTACGTAAATACTATTCTTTATGTGCTTTCAGTGCTTGAACATGCCCCTCACCCCAGCCTCCCTGCAACTCAACAAGCTTCTTTTGTCTCGTTCCCAGATCTGATGTACAGTTCCATGTTGAAATCATGAAAGACACTACATAAATGCAAGTCTCTCTTCAGTTTTGCAATTCCCAGACGAAACACTCAGGCCCAAGCACCAAAAACCTCTAATACAAACTGCATTTTCCATTACTTTCAGACTGCCATGCTACTTCCCAGGGTATAAAGGCTGATGTGCTCTGCATTTAGAAACAGAACAGAACATGTTATCAGGTCCATTTTTGATAGATCACCCTTGTTACTTTTCGTCTGCAACAATTCTTCCTCTCACCACCATGGCAATAATTACCTCTTTATGCCTTATTGGGTTGCACGTTTTATCACCTGCTCAGATAATTTACCACACAGGCTTGTTTCTGCTTTGGGTAATATATTGATGGCTGTGGAGCTAAAATATCATTTCTAATCTGCAAACTTGATTATATATGGAATGAGATGACCCAGAGCTTGATTCTCCTGGACAGGAGGAAGTAAATCAGCTGAAGAAACCTATAATTGTTATTTTACTGGTAGACAAAAATGCTGGAGAAACTCAGCGGGTGAGGCAGCATCTATGGAGCGACGGAATAGGTGACGTTTCGGGTCGCGACACTTCTTCAGACTGATATGGGGGTGGGGGGGCAGGAAGAAGAAAGGAAGAGGCGGAGACAGTGAGCTGTGGGAGAGCTGGGAAGGGGAGGGGAAGGAGGGAGAAACCAAGGACCATCTGAAATTGGAGAAGTCAATGTTCATACCGCTGGGGTGTAAACTACCCAAGCAAAATATGAGGTGCTGCTCCTCCAATTTGCGGTGGGACTCACTCCAGCCATGGAGGAGGCCCAGGACAGAAAGGTCGGATACGGAATGGGAGATGGAGTTGAAGTGCTGAGCCACCGGGAGATCAGGTTAATTAATGTGAACTGTGCGGGGGTGTTGGGCGAAGCGTCCGCTAAGCCTGCGCTTGGTCTCACCGATGTAGAACAGATGACACCTAGAACAGCGGATGCAATAGATGAGGTTGGAGGAGGTGCAGGTGAACCTCTGCCTCACCTGGAAATACTGCTTGGGTCATTGGATTATGCATTTCCAATTGTGTTTGGATTGCATTTCCAATTGGATTCCAATTGGATTTGTCTCTTATTCATGTGTTATAAAATCAATTTTAGTGTCACGTTTCTTCCCGGGGGTAGAAATTCTAGCGGGAACTATTCCCACTTACATATTCAGTCACAGCCCTGGAAAGTGAGATGTGTTCAGAACAATCTGCTATGTTAATTGGTAACTGTAAGTTATTCCTCAGTGAAGTTAAGCAGCAAAATCATGACATGAGAGTTGATGAGCACGTGCGAGGGAAAGCAAGTTGAAGGAGGCACAGGGATACAAGGAGCAGCAGAATGGGACGGATGGGATTGTTCTGCTGAAAGTAAGGATGGAGCTGAGTGGTCTCCTTCTGTGTCAAAGTAAGTAAGTAAGTCCAGAGAATGGAGAAGTATGGATCACATGCAGGCAGAAGAGATTAGTTGAACTTGGCAACATGTTCGTTGTGGACATTGTAGGCTGAAGGGAATGTCCCGGTGCTATGTATCCAATTTTCCATTAGCAGGAAATTACCCACAGTAAAAAATGTGAGCTCCCAGATGTTTGGAGAAGTTGATGATTTTATGGATTTTATGGATTTACATTTAAAAAAAGATTCAATCAATTGCTTTTACAACATAACACTAACACATTGAATTCTTGATGTACTAAGTAATATGGTGTGTTGTTAAAAATATTGGGGAGATTTTCTGAACCTGTAAATGTAAAACTAAATACACGGAAAAACCAACAGAGTAAACAACTTTAAGTATTTGAGATAGGGGGTGAAGAAGGGTCTTGACCCAAAACGTCACCTATTCCTTTGCTCCATAGATGCTGCCTCACCAGCTGAGTTTCTCCAGCATTTTTATCTACCTTTAAGTGTTTGAGAGATTTCATTTAACATACCTATACACCAGCTTTAGCTTCGTTACCTGAATTCCAAGTATGAGTACATTGTTTCACTGAATCTTTGGAAAATATTATGTCTTCCTGGTAAACACAAGGCGTTATGAGATGCTTACATTTTCCAGCTAAACTAAAAAGCATCAGATATGTATGAAAACAGCTGTCACGCCATCCCACTTTATATAAAGTAAAATGGTTTAACTGCTTCAGAGGCTCTTGAAAAAAGGCTTCTTGTTTACACCATCATTAGATTTGAAAAGGATTCATACAAAAAAAAATGTTCCCAAACATATTTACAATCTCCTTGAATATTGTCAATTTCAAGATTCTTTCTTCTTGTAACTTTCAACCTTTCTGATCAATTTTCTTCTTTGTTAAATACTAAAAACGTTGGAATAAAAAAGTCAGAATGACATCTACAGCAACTATGCTGCATCATTTAATAGCATCATCATACTCTAGTGAACCTTGTTGTTCAACTCTGAGATTACCCTCTCTTAGTTCAGTACTTATTCAATACATTGCAACTTTTCTTTTGTAAGTTCAGGCAATCTCAATGGAAACACTCTGCCATACGAGTCATCAGAATCAACGTTGCCCTTGATGTGCTGGCTACCCTTTAGCCCCATGCCCCTCATAACATTTACTTTTGTATATCTTTAGTTTTAGTTTCATTTTAGAGATACAGAGAAACAGTCCCTTTGCCCCACTGAGTCCACACCGACCAGCGATCCCCGCACATTAACGCTATTCTCTACATACTAAGGACAATTTACATTTAAACCAAGCCAATTAACCTCCAACCCTGTACTTCTTTGGAGTGTGGGAGGAAACCAAAGATCTTGGAGAAAACCCATGCAGTCATGGGGAGAATGTAAAAAATCTGTACAGGCAGCACCCGTAGTCAGGATCGAACCCGGGTCTCCGGCGCTGAAAGCGCTGTAAGGTTGCTATGGCAAAAGATGGATTTAAGAAACATCTGGACTGATGCATGGATAGGACAGGTTTAGAGAGATATGGGCCAATAGGCGCAGGAATGGTAGGCCTCTGGTGGAGCAGTAGTGTAGAAAGTGGGGGACAGGGTAATCAAAAAGGCTTTTATTGGTTCATCAGTCTGGGTATGGAGTATAGTTGGGAGGTCATGAAGGGCACATTTAGAGCTTGTGCTCACACCATGTATAGGAGAGATGTTGCTATGACAAAAGGATTTACAATGATGTTGCTTAGACTCAAGAGCCTTTTAATAGGCTATTTTCACGCATTTTAAGGGGTGAATAAGAGGTTAAAATCATGAAGGTATAAATCCCAAATGCCAGACTTTTGCCAAGAGTAAAAAGGAACCAAGGACAGCAAGGAACAATAGACAGATTTTTTTTTTTACACAAAAGGTGGTGGGTGATTGGAACGAGCTGCCAGAGGAGGTTGTTGACTGGGTACTATGGCAACATTTAAGAAACATCTGGACTGAGGTTTAGAGAGATATGGGCCAATCGCAGGCCGGTGGGAGTAGTGTAGATGGGGCATATTGGTCGGCATGGCCAAGTTGGGGTGAAGGGCCTGCTTCCACACTGTATGAGTCTATGACAAAAGCATAGGAAATTTTATTATTTTCACTCATTTTTGATTAAAAGAATCTTCCCAAGCCATGAAGAAAAAACAAACAGCAAGGAACTAGACAGACAATGCTTTGGATGGGGACCCTTCTTCAGACGAATCAAGCAATAATCAAAGTAGAAAATTGGGTCAGTGTATATAGCTGCTCTGTCTGTATCTATAAGTTAGTGTATCAATAAGGTGAACTGAGACGATTGAACATTGGTTAAACAATGTCGCAGAGTGGAGAAAAGAGGCACATTAACAAGAGTCAAGAGATTAGAAAATGTTGTTTAATAAAAAGAGAGAGAGATTAATTTGGATTTTTAATAAATGTGCTACCGAGAGCTAATGCAATAGTTAATCTCAAAAGAAATGAATGCATTTAGCAAATTGATATGACCATGAACTAACCAATATTCACAGATTTAGTATCACACATGACATGTTATATTTTAATCATTAATGAGCAAAGCATCAATAAATATTCCAATACTCCCTCCAAAATGTTAAACCTCAGAAAGAGTAATGTATCATTCTGGAAATTTTTTGCATGGTAGCATTTAATAGCTTTCATGTAAATATTTTTTTTAAATATCACAATAACATCTGTTCAGTTTGAAAAATGTCAATGAGTATCAATAATTGTTCTAGATATGTGCACACAAATATTAAAATTGGCTTAAATTCTTATAAATATTTTTAATCAATGGTTTAGAAAATGAATTCTGATTTATGTAAGCATTAAAGCAGTTATCTCATCTTAAAATGGCATTCTTACAAAATTATTAAATGATTTAACACCAGATGATAATGCCACAACAATATTTCTTGTTGCAGGAAAAATGTCAATGTCAGCCATACTTTCAAATAATTTCAATGTTCACATTGCTGCGATCATTTATACAATGATATGATTAGACCTGCGTAAAACTAAAGCCATACACATTGTCTTTTTCTCTTTTGTGCTATTGTACTATACAAAACTGCTTATTTTGTAAGGATCATATTTCTGAAAGAAGTGAATATGTGTGGAGGCAAAGAAAAGGTTAACATAATTATGTGTATCGCATACTGGAATCTATGTGAACTATTTCACTATCTGTAAGTTGAGGCATTAAAATTCGTTTCTCAGGCAGAATCCAAATTTCCATGGCATTGTAGCCGATAAGAGACAGCAAATAATTCCGGTGTCTTGTTCTATATTTATGCTGTAATCAACATCACTAAAACAGATTATCTGATCATTGCTTTTATTATACATACATTGCTTGCCGCATTTTCCTCATTAAGTGGCAGAAAAGTACTTTGGGATTTGCAGACTTTGTAAAAGGTATTATATAAATCCAAGCTCCAGCTACTAATTGAGAGTTCATTGCAAAGTTCTTTGATAATGCAAATCTATCTTTGAAAACATAGTGCCATTAGCATGCAGCATGGAAACAGGGCCTCAGCCCACTCATCCATGCTGACAAAATGCAGGATCCACTGTAAGCTAGTCTCATTTGCCGACATTCGGCCCACATCCCACTAAACCTTTCCTGTCCATGTACCTATACAAGAGCCTTTTAAATGCTGTTATACTACCTGCCTAATACCTGCTGTTCTACTAACTACCTCCACTGGCAGCTCGTTATATATATCCACCACTGTCTGTGTGAAAAGTCACGCTGAGACTTGCGATTAAATCTTGCTCCACTCACCTTAAACCTAAGTCCTCTGATACTTGATTCCCCTGGTGAAAGGCTCTGTGCATTTACTCTATCAATTCATCTCATGATTTTACATGTCTAAAAGATCACCCTTATGGGCCTGTCCACTTAGGCGACTTTTTAGGCGACTGCAGGAGACTATGCAGTCGCCACATGGTCGGCACATGTTTGCTTCATGGTCGTGAGAAGTTCCCGTATTCTGGGAACTAGTCGCGGCCTCATTATGGTCGTGGTGAAGTTTTCAACATGTTGGATAATTAGCAGCGACTAGAATGAAGCCGCCATGGAGAGTAGCGAGAATTCTCGAGCTGTAGGTGGGTCGCCAGGAGGTCGAAGGTTCTCGGAGGTTCTCGTAGGTTGTAGCCGGTATTGACCGGTGAATTTCATTGGATCATTGGGGAAAAATAGGTAAGCAATACTTTTCAGTGCCAAGGATAACCAACCGATAATGTTAAATGTCCGACGAGCTTCACCAGCGGTGTATCTCTGGCTTTTTAAATGCTGTCTCCACTCCTTCTCCTCTCTCTCTCTCCCCTCCCCCCCCCCCTTTAAAGGACTTACCATACAGTGTGCTTTAGCCCTCTTTTTACTGCGCCAACCTTCCTGTTCATCGTGGTGTGTGTCTGTTTCACCTTGGCTTTGCACTGTATACATTTTTTAGACAGCGCTCCCTCCGCTTGCCCTGTCACCCGCCTGCATAACGGGCTGATGAAGAAAGCGATGTGTGTGTGTGTGTGTGCGTGTGTGTGCGTGCGTGCGTGCGTGCGTGCGTGTGTGTGTGTGCGTGTGTGTGTGTGCGTGTGTGTGCGTGTGTGCGTGTGCGTGTGTGTGCGTGTGTGTGTGTGCGTGTGCGTGTGCGTGTGTGTGTGTTCACGCTGACGGTCGCCGTTCAAGTTGCAGGTTTATCAGACGACCGCCGGCAACTTGTCAGTTGCCGGCAGTCCGATGGAAAATCGCCTAAGTGGGACAGACCCATTAATCTTGTGAGCTCCAAAGAATAAAGTCCCAATCACTCCCTATAGCTCATGTCCTAGAATCCTAGCAATAACCTTATAAATCTTCTCTGCACTCTTTCAGCTTAATTACATCCTTCCTACAGCAGGGCGACCAAAACTGAACACAATACTCCAAATGCGACAACCAACGTCTTGTACAACTGTAACATAGCATCCCAACTTCCACACTAAATACCCTGACTGATGAAGCCCAATGTACTAAAAGCCTTCTTTACCACCCTGTCTATCTGTAATGCTGCTTCCAGGGAACGATGTACCTATAATCCTATAATCTTCTGCTCTACAACACATCCCAGCACCCTATCTTTCACTGTGAAGATCCTGCCATGGGTTTGACTTCCCTAAATGCAACATCTCGCAGTTAGTTGCATTAAGATCCACCAGCCATTCCTCTAACCCAGCTACTCACGATCCTGCTGTATTTATGACAACCATCTTTACTGTCTACGATACCACCTACTTCAGCGTCATCTGCAAACTCATTAATCATGCCTTGTACATTCTCATCCACTATCACCCTCTGCTTCCTTCCATGAAGCCAATTCTACATCTGGGCATCCAATGTGATTTAACCTTCCAATGCAGCCTATCATGCAGAACGTTATCAAAGGGCTTGGTGAGGTCCACATAGGCATCGTCTACAGCCTTGGCCTTGTCAGCCTTCTTCCTTATTTCTTCAAAAAACAAAATTAAATACATGAGACATGACCTCCTACATCCAAAATTATGCTCCCTATCCCTAAACCATAATCCAAATGTACTAAAGCCATCCAACTTATCCTCTCAGGCAAAGTACCTACTACAGATATTGGGATTACTGGTCTATAGTTCCTGGGCTTACCTTGCATCCTTTCCTAAATGGAAGCACAGCATTGGTGCCCATCCAGCCATCTGGCACCTCACCCCTGGTGAATGATGATTCATATGCTTCAGCCATTGTTGTTGCCATTTCTTCTCTAGCCTCCCACATTGCCCTTGGATCTCACCTGATCAGGCCTGGGGGATTTACTTAGGACATTCAGCATCTCCTGGACTGTATAATGGACTGTCCTCAAAACATTACCATTAACTTTCCCACCCACCCGCGTCTTCCTGTCTTTCTCAACGTTAAAGCACAGGAGAAATATTAATTGTGGACCTTGCCCACCTCTGCGACTCCACTCATAGATGGCTGCTTAGATTTCTGAGGGCCCCTATTCTCTGTCAAATTACCTTCATTTCCTTAATGTACTTACACAATACCTTTGATTCGCATTCATCTTTTCTGCCAGTTCTATCCTCTGACCTCCTGATTTATTAAGTATGGGCCTCATACATTTGATCCCAGCTGCCTATTCATGGCCCATCCACCCCTTTTCATGACTAGAGCCTTATTTTCTCCTGTCATCCAAACTCCCTTACTACGAGCTGCTTTGCCCTTCACTCTAGCAGGAACATGTATTCTTTGCACTCTCACCACTTTTAAAAGCGTTCCATTTTCTGGATGTTCCTTTGCCTGCAAACAACCTACTCCAATCAACTTTAGCAAGTTCCCGTCTAATATCATCAGAGTTGGCCTTGCCCCAATTCAGAATTTTATCTTGTAGGTTGTGCTTTGCCCTCTCCTCCCTATCGCGGAAGGAACGTTTTCTGTCCAAATTTGACAAATTCCACCCCATCTAAGGCCTTGGCACTATGGTTGTCCCAGTTTATATTGGAAAAGTTAAATCCCCTACTATGGTAATCCTACTGGTCTTGCATCTGCCTGCAATCTCCTGGCATATTTGTTCCACTAATTCACACATCCCCATTTCATTTCTCAGATCCACCCACATAGCTTCACTGGACGAACCATCAGTAATATCACATTACTCAGCAGTCCACAGCCATGAATCTAGTGTTATCTCCCAACCTGCATCATGCACAATCACCTTTTTAACAACTCCACCTATAAATTAGTTCCACAATAAAACTACAAAGAAAAAAAATAATAAATACATTTCTATTTTCAGATGAAACTTCCAATTATTCTGGACACTACAGATAACTTATTATGACATATTTTCAGGCAATGCATAACAGGACAACAAATCATGGACAACAAATCACTTCCGCATCCATCCATTATTTCTGTGAACAACATCAAACATGGATGTTTCCAACAGTACAAATTATAACATATTATATTTCCGTTGAACTTTACCTGTAATTTATTTCCCAACCATGTTACCCTAAACATGAGTTTTAAAGATTCTTTCTATGGATCTGATATATATAATGGTAAATATGAAATCAATTACTAAAGCGTAAACATTCTCAAGGAAACAATGAAGTATGGTTTATTTCAAAGATATACTGCAAACCTTATTCAATTTTTACGTTGAAGTAAATACATGTGTACCATTCACACAAGTATGTTGAATATGTGGCATGTCTCCATTGAACTGCATGTATGGATGGATGGTGTGAAGTTTGTCTCCACCAACATACAGCAAAACAAAAGTCGTAGTGTAATGCATTATCACCCAATAAATAAGCCTTCAAAGTCGCTGAAATTTTTAAGATAACGGGGCAGAAGATTATTTGAGTTCTGAAAATCATATTCCAGGAACAACATATAATTTAATTGAAAAACCTTCTCTGAAGGAAATAAATGTTATAAATTATCTGCGCCTTTCAACACTGTGCAGAAGTCATTCAACCATTTTCAGTAGGTTTATTATATTCATAAAAGACACAGTAGGTTTAGCAATTCAAATTCTTTTGTTTATAAAAAAACACGTCAGATGGATTATTCAGAATTATGGAAACAGTTAACTGAATTTTGCTCTGTAATAAATCATAATGCAAGAGGTCATGCCTTTCAAGTTTGATCACTATTTAGAGTGTGCACACACACAGGCAGCGGCATTGAATGTTTCCCTGACAACCCCTGAAATAATCTTGCAATTTCAAATCCTCGAGCATCATCATACATAATAAAATCACGTGCAAATCAGTCTTTAATTATCCATGGCCCATCCAAGGATCGAGCTATGTGCTAACCAAGAAAAATGTTTCAACTGATTATTCCAGTCATATCACAAAAAATAGCAAGAAATATCCTTTCTAAAATGTCAAGAATTACAGTTCACTAAGAATGGAAAAGATCGGAATGAAATATAACCATTAGACTGTTTACGGACTAATAAATCTTTTGAAAATTTCGGTGAGCCAATTGCAGAATGAATTTTGGTCAATTAATAAGAAATTAATAAAATTACAGTTGTCTCCTTCTGTATTATAATAGAGCATGAAGACTAAGTGTATACCAGATTATTTAACTAATTAATGCTATTTATAAAAGGATGTAGTGGATCTCCAATAACCATTATTTCTTACCTCTCTCCTTCGAGAAGCCCAGCAAGTTTGTTTGATCTTCCAAACAACTGCAGCCACCAAGAGTAAAGACAGGAAGCAGCTACAAGAAAGTAATTAGAGTCAACCAGCTGCAATTCATTTTCTTTACAAAATGCGTAACATTTATTGAACAATAAGTCAGTATTTTAAATTTTGCTTTTTAAAATTCAATTTAAGATTTATAATATAGTTACATTTATATCCAAATATAAAATGTCTGGTTCACACAAATGAGTTTCAGCAAACTTGAGGTTTTAGGCTTTTATACAAATATAAAGGCACATTCTGCAATGCAGGTGCATTTGACTGGATGGAATTCCATTGGAAGAAACCCACAACAACTAAACAGGCATGTAATACTTGTAGAAGCATGTTTATGTCCCACGTATCAATCAAGAGACTGACAAATTAAGTGTGAGCAATCACCAAAGCCAATATATTTTTTAAATACTACAAATTATTTCAGCTCCCACCTGTGAAAAGATCAATGGAGGAAATAAAGTAATACAGCAAAGCTCACAAATACTATACGTTTATAAAAATGTACTAACATTCCCAATGCAATTATAATGTCACTGTTTAACATGAAATACTGTTTAACATATTCCATTGGAGAGCAGTGCCTTAAATATCTGTGTGGTTCAGGAACAGTGTAAGAGACACATTTGAACTGGAAACCTAAAATGCACCAATGGCAAATATTTAGACTTTAAAGATAGAGCGCAGAACCAAGCCCTTCCGTCCATTGAGTCTGCGCCGACCAGCGATCACCCGTATGCTAACACTATCCTACACATTAGGAACAATTTTACAATTCTACCCGTCAATTATCCAATAAGCCTGTATATTTTTGGAGTGTGGGAGGAAACTGGAGCACCCAGAGAAAACACATGCGGTCACAGGGAGAATGTACAAACTCCACACACTCAGCACCCATTGTCAGGATCGAACCCGGTTCCTTTGTGCTTTAAGGCTGCAACACTACTGCTGCACCCTTGTGCCACCCATTTCTGGGAGTTTCCTTGATGAACTGGCCATTCGTAAAGTGCCAGAGCCAGTTATGTGCAGACCTGCTATCGTCCTTGCTACAGTCATCATAGTCAAATGGCCACCTGATCCCTAATGGTCAAAAACACATCTTTACCTTTGTCTTCAAATCTTTCATGGCACCACCCATCAAACGTGACAATCTTTGCTATTCCTGAAGCAAATCAATGCCAACCTGTCTTCTAATTCTCAATTATACTGTTGAGTTTAATGTGAATTGCAGGGGATAATCTTTTTTCACTATTTAAAACAAATCAAAACATTATTTTCTCCTGAATCTCTTGTCTTGAGTAAGGAACTAGAAGGGCTATTAAATGTGTTGATCCTATTAATTCTAATTTGCCTGACATGGCAATAATCTGGCAGGACCTGGATGCCTTAAAAATTGAAAGCCCTGCTCCTCTTGACTGCCATTCCTGTCACTGAGGTAACAGAAAAAAACATGAGCCAAAAAAATGCAGTCTTAGACCCTGCAAAGGAACTTTCAATGAATATTGCCAAGTGTATTAACCAGAGTTTGCAGAAATCATCAATGCAAATTTCACAAGTGTGCATAGCTGAGAACCACTTTCACAAATGTTAGAATTGCAGGGCTGCCAACTCCCACGCTTTGAGCGTGAGAATCACGCCCTCAAGCAAACTCTCACGCCCTCACGCTGATCAGAAATTTCTCACGCTCTGTGGTGAGAAATTCTGTGATCAACATAAATTTCAAAACTCGGATAAACTGCATGGTCCGCGGGTGTTGGAGAGCCGGGTCTGAGGGAGGGATGGGAGCAGCGGGCGGATACAGATGTGGGGAGCCGGGGCTGGTGAGTTTGCGGGGCTGACGAGTATTTGAGCGGCTAGCGAGTCGCTCGCTGCAGCTTCGGCCATGGAGCGCTCCGGACAGTGCGAGTGTCCCGGGCCGTCGGGGGCGTTGGAGGCACCGCTGCCGCGAGAGTCTCTGTGCCAAAGGGACAGACTCTCAAAGGAAGGTGGAGAGAGAGAGGGGGGAAGAGAGAGAGGGGAGTGAGAGGGAAGAAAGAGGGAAGAGAGAGGGGGGTGGAGAGGGAGGAGAGGGTTGGAGACAATTGGAGAGAGAGGGGTCGTAAAAGAGAGAGGGGGAAGAGGGAGAAACGGGGAAAGAAAGAGAGAGATGGGGGCAAATAGAAAGAGGAGATAGAGACAGAGGAGAAGGAGAGAGGGTAGAGAGAGCAAGGGGGTGAGGTGGGAGGGAGATATGGGGGAGAGAGAGGGAGAGAGAGGAGAGGGAAGGAGAGAAAGAAGGAGAGGGAGAGGGAGAGAGAGAAATATTAAACATATTACAGATTACATTTCATAGAGGAAGAGGGAGAGAGGGGGAGATAGAGAGGGAGGAAAGAGAAAGAGAGGGGGGGAGCGAGGGGGAGAGAGGAGAGAGAGAGAGAGGGGGAGGGAGAGAAGGGGACACTACTTCCTTCTCTCTCTCTCTCTCTCTCTCTCTCTCTCTCTCTCTCTCTCTCTCTCTCTCTCTCTCTCTCTCTCTCTCTCTCTCTCTCTCTCTCTTTCTCTCTCTCCTCATTGGGAGAGGAGAGAGAGGGAGAGAGGGGAGGGGGAGAGAGAGAGAGAGAGAGGGGGGGAGGGAGAGAGAGAGGGGAGAGAGGGGGAGAGAGAGAGAGGGAGAGAGAGAGAGAGAGAGAGAGAGAGAGAGGAGAGAGAGGGGGAGAGAGAGGGGGGAGAGAGAGAGAGAGGGGAGAGAGAGGGAGGAGAGAGGGAGAGAGAGAGAGAGAGAGAGAGAGAGAGAAAGAGAGAGGGAAAGGGTGAGAGTGAGAGGGGGAGACAGGGGAGAGAGAGGGGTGAGAGCAGAGGCAGAGAGGGAGAGAGAGAGAGGGGAATACAATACAATATGATACCATTTATTTGTGAAAGAGAGATGGAGGGGAGAGATAGAGGGGGAGAGAGAGAGGGGGCTTGGGAGGAGAGAGAGTTCATCCTGGAGGACAACCAGTGGCTGCTGGAAGTAAGTACCAAGCACTGGGTAGAAACGGTGGAAGATAGTGGACTTCAAATGGGGGTGGTTGGTGAAAGCATCCTGCTTGCGTGCTAGATTTACACTTACTGTAACTGCAGGAAAATGTTCCCGAGGTTGCGGCGTTCAGAGCCATGGGTCACAGTTTAAGAATAAAGGGGGGGGCCAGTTAGGACTGAGATGGAGGACAAACTTTCTTCACGCAGAGTTGTGAATCTGTGGAATTCTCTGCCATAGAAGGCAGTGCAGGCCAATTCACTGGATGTTTTCAAGAGAGAGTTACATTTAGTTCTTGGGGCTAACAACATCAAGGGATATGGGGGAAAAAACAGGAAAGAGGTACTGATTTCAGATGAATAGCCATGATCATATTGAATGGCAGTGCTGGCTCGAAGGGCCGAGGACCTATTCCTGCACCTATTTTCTATGTTTCTATGCTTGAGTATATGGCAATAAAACCTGGTCACTTGATTTTGAAGCTTTCATGCATGGTGGAGGTATAATGTAGTCATAGAGTGATACAGTGTGAAAACAGGCCCTTCGGCGCAACTTGCCCACACCCGCCAACATGTCCCAGCTACGCCACCTGCTTTTGGTCCATACCTCCAAACCTGTCCTATCCATGTATGAGTCTAACTTTTTCTTAAATGTTGGGATGGTCCCTGCCTCAACTACCTCCTCTGGCAGCTCGTTCCATACACCCATCACCCTTTGTGTGGATAAGGTTACTCCTTAAATCGTCACCTCTTAAAAATACTTCATACAAAAAACATTGAAATCATACTTCTACAGTGCACTAAAACATGATTTTAATACATCAAATTTCAAAAAGTTCCTACCCTTGGAGGGGGGACCCCCTTCTTCCGCACCATCCCCACTGCTCCACTCCCTCACCGGGTATCCCCATGGCCAGTGATCAGTGATGGCCCAGCCTCCCCCCTTTCATAAACGCTCCAATCCAATTTAAAGCATATATATTGTATTCAAGTGTAAGTTAAAAGACTCGCTGCAGTATGCACCATATTGCACAATTCCAATGGGAGGGGAACCCCCTCCTCCACCCACACTCCCCCCGGTCGCTATGCTCCCTCGGGCTTGGTCTCTCGCAATATCTCACTCCCAACTCTCACCCAATGTTGGCAGCCCTGGCATTGCATCATTTGTTTTAACTTGATAATCTACATAACATGGTACTCAGGGTTGCCTTTCAAGTTTGTCAAGATATTTTCAGATCACCTCTCCTCTCATTATATCCTGATAGACTCTTCTGAGTTTTATTTATTATAGAGACATTGTTCACAGAAGCTGATCATTACAGCCCCTTCATCCATGCTGACTGTGATGCCTCTCTACACTAATTCCATTTGCCGCATTAGGCATGTATTCCTCAACTCCATTTTTATCCAATTACATGTGCAAATACATTTTAAACCTTGGATCTGCCTCCATTACCTCTTCTGGCAGCCTATCCCAAATATTCAATATGTGGAAAATCGTGCTCCTTAGATCACATAAATCACCCCTCTCACTTTCAACCTGCACCCTCTAGTTCTTGACTGCCCTACCCTGGCAGAAAGCTTCTAACTGTCTATCCTTCCTATACCACTCCTAATGTTGTAAACCAGCATGATACCCCTCCCCCTACCCCATATTCCAGTAAGATGAAACCCAGCTTATCCAATTTCTCCATATAACTACAGCCATCCATTATAGTGCATCTCTTCTGTACTATCTCTCTCTCGCTCAAATTTCCTGAAGATTTCAAGACAACACTGAACTGATTTTTTAAAAATTCTTAACAAATATTGTGCTGCACTTTTCAAATATAAATGAAAATGTCTCGCACAGCATCACAAAAGGTTTAGAAGCCCTTATTGAAAAATGCTGCACTATATTTGATGAGATTTTTATTGCAAACAAGCATTGTAGCTAGCACACATTAATTGAAATTGCCCCTCGGCCACAGGGAATCAGATTTGCGATTAACTCACACACGTTGTTGCTGAAACAGGCAGCACATCAACATTGTGTTTTTTTGCCCATTTACATTATAGTTGCATTTACTCCTGTTTTTGTATTGGCACCACACTGCTCATTGATTTATTGCTTTGGCTAGGGTCCAATGTTGGCAGATACCATTAAAGTTATGAAAACAAAACGTGAAATGTTCAGGTGGACCAGACAACATGCATGAAGGGAGAGGCAGAACAAATGTTTAAACATGACGACCTTCTCCCAGAAATGGGCATCAAGAGATAATACAAAAGAACATGGCATAGATTAGTATTGAATCTGACCACCCATGATTTCTAAACTTAATTTGAATATTTTGGGAGAATATGGGCAATGAGAAATGGATTCATTTGTTTTACAACAGAATAAAGTGCTGGAGAAACTCAGCTGATCAGTCAGTATCTATGAAGGAAATGGCCAGACGACATTTCTGGGCAAGACTCTTCTTCAGATGAATGGACGAGGGTGGTGTAAAATGGAAAATAAAGGTGGGATTGAGGCAAAGCCTGGCAAGCGATAGGTGGATCTAGGTGATGGGGGGGGGGGGGGGGGGGGGGGGGAGGGAGGGAAAAGGGGGGGGGGGGGGGCGGGGGGGGGGGGGGGGGGGGGGGGGGGGGGGGGGGGGGGGGTGGTGGGTGATGGGTGGAGTAAGGCCATGGATGATGCCTGGCTCATTGAGTTCCTCCAGACCTTTTTTGGCTCAGGATTCCAACATCTGCAGTTCTTGTGTCTTTCCTTTGTTTTGGAGTTGGCCGTGGACAGTCAGGCCAGGAAAGGGTTATCTAGTGGCAGGAGCTAAGCCCACATGATGATGATGATGATGATGCTGATGATGCTGTTGTGCAGCAGAGATCAATCACTCTCATATACATAGACTGCCTGCTGGACATCTTCATTCTCTCCCCTTGTGTCTTTTATTATTTAGCATCCATCCCGAATAGTTTATGAGAACATACTGAAACACAATAGAGTCATGTTCGGAGTAACATGGTCTCATTCAGCTATGAGAATTAGCTGCACTGTATTGGTAGCTTCAAAACCATTGATCGACATCACATTCTGTCTTCTGAAGGTTTTTAACTGCATTTCACACCATGTTACACAAAATAAATGATCATTAGAATAAAATCCAGGTATTAACATTAACCCAGGAAATGCATAAGCATTCACTGAAAGCAGATGCGTTTTCGATGAGATAAATGACTACAGGTATGAGAGTTGTTTACTATTCAAAATATCCTTCAGATTCTGTTATATCAGAACTCCACACTAATTGGTTAAATCATTTACCCGTAAGAGCCAATTTTTTTTTGTTACTTTCTTGTCTAATTGTATTTTTGCTTCACTTCACCCCAGTACCCATCTACACTTCCCCTGACAGTATCAATTGCCTCTCTTTAAACAGAAAGTAAAGCTGATATAATGGCTCAGTTACAGCACACCTTGTGTAAAATAAGGCAAAAGGGTTTTTGTTTTTCAAACTTGGGATATGACCTCTGTTTACGATGCAACTTATCAAGTAACTGAACTGGGAAATGATTCCACTCATCACTCCTTTGAGTTGATCGATTTTCAGTGCCAACCATTAAAGGAAACTCCAAAGTGACCATGAGGCTCTGTCAGTAACTTCTTGATCCAGAAAAATAAATAAGATTTCATCCTGAGCTACTCCATTTACAAAGTTCTTTTTAACTATGAAAGATCAAAAAATTAAATGTATGGTAGTTGCGAGTTATTTTAATCATCAAATTATTAGAATTTATTTCAGAGAACCTGTGATGCAGTACTCTGCAAATTTGTTTTAAAGAGATTATGAAATGTAACCAAAAAGTATAAAATAGTAAATATTAATCAAGTAGAAATAGTATTCATTCCAGTTCAGTTTGTCAGCATTTTCAGTTAATCACAAGTATTAATGAAAACATGAATTATTTTAGAAACTATTCGCACTTTCGTTAATCAAAGTACCATTTTACAGTCTATGTTACTTGAAGGCAATGGAATTCTGTACATTTCTATCCAATCTACATGTCCCAGGAAATTATGAAAATATTTGCCCTAATTTTCTCACCTGCATCACATTACTCATTGGATAGTTATACAATTCATTTGTAATGTGGTTAAATCAATGTGGCATTAAATTGATCTTATTGATGGCACCTTCTGCCTATCCATTACAGAGCATAATGAATATTTTCTCCAAGCTGTAATCTCACTTAAGGCTTGTTAAACAATGCTCCATCAACATGTTCAGCAATGTACCTACATATACATATTCCATACACCTCCTAATTGTATCTATGTCTAACTTCCATGCCCATTTCCATTCAATTTTCCAATGCATACAGGGAACAGAAATGTATCTTTGATTGCTAAGCTAAATGTACAATATAGTAGAAGGATGGCACAATGGGTAGTCCTGCTGACTCACAGCTCCAAATCTTGCTGGTCAGTCCCAACTTTCAGTGCTGTAAGAATGGTGTGAACCTATGACTACATGGGCTCTCCTCAGTGGTCTGGTTTCCTCCCACATACCAAAGACGTGCTGATTGTTAAGTTGCTGTAAATCATCCTGAGTACAGTTCGATGACAGGAGGAGTTGATTGGCATCAGAGAGAGAATACATTACAGAAAAATACATGGATGAATAGGATTTGTGGGATTGCTCTGAGAGCTAGCAGAGACTTGATGGCCCAAATGGCCTCCTCCTGTGTAATTTGGAAAATGTGAAATTGCACTTTCCATTCAGTTCGAAAAAATTGTTTTTCATTCCTAATGAGACCATGGTTCTGATATAGGGTATGTCTTATCACACGAGATCAAAGAATAATCTCTGTCCGAAGATTGCTCTTACATATTAAAAAGGCTGAGATCATAGATCATACTGCTTCTATTCTGTGGTTGCCAACGAACCAATATCTTTTTTATTGTGATATGTAAAAGAAAATTGCCCATTCACCAATTATTTGCACTTTTTATACTGACAATGTGCCTGGGCAGATTTCTTGAAAGTTGGTGCCAATTTGCAGTTGGTGAGTGGCCAACAATCATATCCAAAATGTTCCCCGCAGATAACGGACATTCTTTCAATAAGAACGATCATTCACTTATTATGAACTAGGACATCATTTTGCCCTTGGCAGCTCCCGACAGAACAATCATTTTAGTTCCATTCCCATCTCCGTTTTTCCCTATAGCCTTGCAACGTATTATTTGCAAATGTCGCAACACCCCTTTGAGGGAGGACATCAGGACAACCACTGGAAATCTACAAGGTCAGAGGCTGAGCACACAAAACATACAGACTGCACTCAAGGTCAGGATCAAACCCAGGTTGCTGGAACAGTTGCTGCTGCACCATCTTGCTGCCTTTCTCACATTCCATTGTTCATGTCTTCATATTTACCTAACAGTAACATCTGATATACCTATGTCTCTCGTCATTATATATGCTTCTATCAGGTCTCCCTTCAACCTCCAGCATTCCAGAGAATACTCCTCTCATAACAGGATTTAGGGGGGGGGGGCTGGCTGTGTATGTGAACAGATCATGGTGCCGGGATGCTGTGGTGATTTCCACCTACTGCTCACCCCACGTGGAGCTAATGACTGTGAAATGCCGACCCTTCTACTTACCCAGAGAACTAACAGCTGTCTTCATAACCGCTGTCTATGTACCACCGAGCGCGGACGTGAAGGAGGCTATGACAGTGCTCTATAACAACATCAGTGAGCAGCAGAGGGAACATCCAGATGCTTTCTTCATGGCAGCGGGGGACTTCAACCAGGCAAGTCTTAAATCTGTTCTGCCTAAATTCTACCAGCACGTGAACATTGCAACCAGGGGGAAGAACAAACTAGACCTGGTGTACACCAACATTAAAGATGCATATAAAGCAGCCCCCCTCCCCCATATCGGCAACTCTGACCACTTAGCGGTCATGCTCACACCTGCATATAGACCCAGGGTGAAACAGGACAGGCCAACGGTCAAAGATGTCAGAACATGGCCACAGGGAGCAACGGCAGCACTACAGGACTGTTTTGAAACCACACAGTGGGCCATCTTCAGAGAGGCAGCAACAGACGACAGTGGCATCAACCTCCAAGAATATACAGAATCCGTCATCGCATACATCAACAAATGTATTGAGGATGTAACGGTGGTAAAATCCATCAGGAGGCGTGCCAATCAGAAACCTTGGCTAACTGGGGAAGTGTGTTCCCTACTGAGAATCCGGAATGCGGCATTCAAATCTGGGGACAACGCAGCATACAAACTGGCAAGGGGCAACCTATCCCGGGGGATCAGGGAAGCGAAGAGGCTGTACGGACAAAAACTCAATAGCCACTTCGAAAATGAAAAAGACACACGCCGCTTGTGGCAGGGATTTCAGACCATCACTGACTACAAGCCCCCCCCCGATGCGGATATGCCAAAGCAACCCCTCCCTACCAGATGAACTGAACGAGTTCTACGCACGGTTTGAGGTTAAAAACAGCACCCAGACACGTGCACCACTGCCATCTCCCAGTGACCAGTCGCTCAGGTAGTCCGCCAGAGTTAAAAAAGGCCTTCGCCAGCGTCAATCCACGCAAAGCTGCAGGGCCGGACAACATTCCTGGATGCGTTCTAAGAGACTGTGCCGAGCAACTGAAGGATGTCTTCACAGACATTTTTAACATCTCACTCAGCCAGGCAGTAGTGCCGAATTGTCTTAAGAGTGCCACCATCGTCCCTGTACCGAAGAAACCAAACCCAGCCTGCCATAACGACTTTCGACCAGTGGCCCTAACACCCATTGTAATGAAGTGTTTTGAGCGACTAGTTATGCAGCACATCAAAAACAGTCTACCTGCCGACCTAGACCCACTGCAGTTCGCCTACAGAGCCAACCGATCCACAGAGGACGCAGTCTCAACAACACTGAACCTCGTGTTGTCACATCTCGATCGGAAAAACACCTATGCCAGGATCCTCTTCATAGACTTCAGCTCCGCTTTCAACACAATCATCCCGCAGCAGCTGGTGGAGAAGTTGGAGCTGTTGGGGGTTGATACTGGCACATGTAGCTGGGTCCTGAACTTCCTGTCGCAGCGGCAGCAGACAGTCAGGGTGGGCAGTAGGACATCAAAAACCATAGCCGTGAGCACTGGCTCACCCCAAGGCTGTGTCCTAAGCCCCCTTCTGTTTAGTCTGCTGACACACGACTGTACTGCCAGACTCAATAACAACTTCATCAGCAAGTTCGCTGATGACACAACAGTAGTGGGTCTCATCAGTGACAACGATGAATCGGCGTACAGGATGGAGGTGGAGCTGCTCACAGGTTGGTGCAAATCCCACAACCTCATTCTTAACGTGGGAAAAACTAAGGAGATGGTGGTTGACTTCAGGAGGGCGGGGAAACATCACCATGCACCTCTGCACATCGACGGAGCTGATGTGGAAAGGGTCAGCAGCATGAAGTTCTTAGGACTACATCTGTCTGATGACCTGACGTCCACGGCCAACACCACAGCTCTGGTCAAGAGAGACCAGCAGCGACTTCACCCCCTCCGAAGACTACGGAAAGCAGGCCTCCCCACCACACATCTACGGACTTTTTACAGGGGGACTGTCGAGAGCACACTGACATACGGCATCACTTCCTGGTTCGGGAGCTGCAAGGCGTACGAACGGCACCAACTGGACAGGATAGTGAAGACCGCAAGCAGGATTATTGGGGCTCCACTCCCCTTCCTGCTGGACATATACAAGAAGAGATGCATCAACAGAGCCATCTCCATCATCAAAGACCCTTACCACCCATAGCATGACTTTTTCACCATCCTCCCATCTGGGAAGAGGTACAGGAGCATCAGCTGCAAAACCAGCAGGATGCTCCTCAGCTTCTTCCCACAGGCTATAAGACTGTTAAATGAACTTTCCCCCCTGCCAAGTATCGCGCACAAACCCCCCACACTGCAGCAGAGCCACTGTTGTGCCGCTGCCGGTCGGAACGGCTGTTGAATGTTATTGAATGTTATTAGAGGGTTAAATTGTTCATGACATGTATTTTAATTTTAATTGCTATTTATTTTGTAACGAAAACTGAATGGACACTGGTTGAGAAACGTTTTTTTGTTTCCTCTGAGTATGCGAATACTCAGGAAATGACAATAAAGATTTACAATTACAATTACAATAACAGGATTTAACAGGAAAAAGGGAGTTCACTTTACAGGAGATCACACTAGGGATGGTGTTCAAGGAATACAACGGGTCTGTACTGCAGAGATCACCTGTATTTATTTGGATTATTCCTTTGCATATCATCAATCCATCTTCAAGTACTCATTCATTCTACCACACAGTAAAATCTGTAAAGTTACTCATGAATAACTATTTCACACAACTTATAACTAGGACAGGTAATTTAATGCAGCACAACATCACACAGGTTTTTTGCACCATGCGGTCTGATATTGCAATTTTATGCACGAATCCCAGAGGCAATGAAATGTTGATTTTTGAGGAGATTTGTGGAATATTAAATGACTTTCCCTATTTATATATCCAGAGCTAGGAATGTTTCCAAACACACAAAATTTGAAAAAAGGACAGCTGAAATGAATCCAACTAAATTGAGGCAGCAACACCCAAATTACTTCACCGTAATACTTAAGATCCAGGATTAGTTGATGACATTTTAATAAAAAGGATTCAGAAAAGAAAAAAGATGTTTATGTGATATAAATGTCTGTGTGAATAAATAATACATTTTTTTTAACATCCAGTTAATAGGCAATCTCAAAGCCCAATCTCTTTGGCCTTTCATAACATCTACAGTGGTACGATAGGCTGAGTGATATTTGCCTGGCATCACCATTCGGGTTACAGCAAATACCAGTTTGGATGATGTGTCCCAGGTCAGAAACGTTATTTCTCTGCCAGATCTGATGAGTGCCTCCAGCATTTTCCGCTCTTCACAGAGTATTCCAGCAGCGGCATTTTTGGGGGGGCAGAAATTCATTTTCCAGTTGCAGTAACCTTTGTTGAATCAAAGGCAGGTCTGCAATAATATAGCACACTGGCCATAGAAAAACTGCTAAAACACAAATGATAGCAGGGAGCTCAGAACTATCAGAACATTGGGCCAAAAGCTGGGGGGGGGGGGGTGTTTGAGGTCTCCTTCCATAGTTATGTTAAACATATTTTTCTCTTCTCTCTGAGACCATCTTCTGAGATGTTTCCATTATCTGCTTAATATTAACCTCCATGCAAACAATTTAGTGAATTATATCCACCATCACAGTTGTCCCAAAATGTAGTGAGAAATGCCCGGCAGAAACTATCTCGCACTGAGCTTCCAATACTGCAACCTTCCTTCAATCAGGTCTCACAGATGCACCTGTCAGTTTTCCAGTGGGCCAATTTGGTCTGAAGAAGGATCACAACCGGAATTGTCATCTAACCTATTTCTCCAGAGATGCTGCTTGACACGTTGCATTATTCCAGCAATTTGTGCCTATCTTTGGCAAAATGACCACAGAGTTCTCCCCCAACCCTTAGCAGGTGCATCCAAAGCCACATAAAAGCACATTTCTATGTTTAAAAAAAAGACAAGAGTGCTGAATTAAGTGGGGTCAGACAGCATCTCTGGAGAACGTGGATAGGTGGCATTTCAGTTTGGGACCCTCCTGCACACCCCACCCTGCCTCTGGCCAAGACACCATCAGCTACTTCAATTTCTCCATCACCGCCGCATCCACCCTCAAGATGTGGCTTTCCATTCTAGAACATCCAAAATGTTCTCTTTCTCTCGTAAACATGGTTTCCCCCTGTGCCATAGATGGACCCATCACCCTTGTCTCCTCTGTGTCCTGTGGTTCTGCTCTTGCTCCACCTCTCCCCACAAGGATATAGTTTCCCTGATCCTTATTGTTCACACTGTTAGCCTCCACATACAACAGATTATATGCCGGCATTTCCACCACTTTTAACATGATCCCACATCAGTCGCATCTTCTCATTCCTACACTTTTTCCTTTTTGTATAGACTGCTTCCTCCACAACTACTTAGTTCACTCATCTCTTCCCACACAAACCACTCCCTCCCCAGGAACATTCCCTGACAACCACAGGAGATATAATACCTGTCCCTATATCGCCTCCTTTACATCCATCCTGAAACCCCAGAAGCCCTTCCAGGTGAGATAGAGGTTCACGTGCACCTCCTCTAGCCTCATCTACTGCAAATGGTGTTCCCGATGTATCCTCCTTTACACCTGTATACACTAGGCGAGCATTTCGCTGATCACTTGTGCTCGGTCCTCCAAGACCTCGGAAGGGGCGTAGCCTTCAGGAGAGAGAATTTCAACATTTTTTAAACACTAATAATTATTTTTCATAGATGGGAAAAATCCTCTTGTCCTGCGCAGCGGAGGGGGACTCTGAGTAAGATGGCCAAAAATCACAGCTGTAAATGACATCAATCAATATATAGAACAACAGGAAGTGGTCAAGATCAGACTTTTAGTACTATAGATTAGTAACTAACCAACAATAATCCTTTCCTTTTCCCTGTTCCCTTCCACCTATATCCCTTCCTCTGGCTTCACATTTCACACATCTTCTCTCCATATCTCACAGCATTTTGCTTTCTTTCCATCTCTGGCCTTTGTCTACCCACATGCCAATCAAAGACGCCCTCATTAGCCAGGCTTTGTCATATCTTCACCTCTCTTCCAGCTCTCTCCCCCACTGCAATCAGTCTGAAGAAGGGCTCCAACCTAAAACGTTGCATATTCATGGCCTCCAGAGATGAACCTGACCCGCTGAATACTTTGCAGCAAGCAGCTGAAGTTCCTTGTTTCAATGGTAACTGTGGCAATTAATGCTCTATTTGAGTTGGTCTTATCCTGCATGGTTATTGAAGAAATTCATCTGACCTGATCTTAGCATTAATGCCTGGACTTAACTTGGGCATCCTTGATAATAGGAGAATAAATTCACCAAAACAGCCGACATTGATCCATT
The DNA here is from genome assembly GCF_028641065.1 of Leucoraja erinaceus. NCBI lineage: Eukaryota > Metazoa > Chordata > Chondrichthyes > Rajiformes > Rajidae > Leucoraja > Leucoraja erinaceus. The sequence continues at coordinate 23,733,662 of NC_073391.1, read as the reverse complement.
TCCAAACACCAAAAAAAATGAGGATTAATTAAAAGGATTACCTCAATTATCCACTATATTTCTCAAACTAAATATCTGTATGCAAATAGATATTTTCCATACTTCGCTTGGATTGCAACATTCCACGGCACACCCAAGGAACCATCATAATGACAGAATAGACATAAACAAAATGAAGAAGGGTTCCATAAATCAGAGGATGCAATTTGTAAAATATGATTATTTTCACTTCACTTGGGCAGTTCCACAAATCTCTCAAAGTGCACACACAGTCAGTCAAGAAGGTAATTCCACAGTTATAACTTTGAAATTGAAATTATGTATTGGCAAGTTCTCAGAATGAACATTGACAGCTTAAGTGGAAGGAAATATTTTAGTTACTAAGTTTATTGACCCACAAGCCATTCAAAATCACTTTATGCTGTCAATTTCACTGATCACAAATGCCTACTAAAAGAAGCACACATCTTAAATCTCCTACAACAAACATTATTTTCTGACGGAGGTAGCTTAAATGTAGAGGAGGTGAAGTTAGCTGTGGAGGTAAACTTGCTCAACATCTAGGGCCAGATACATTTCTAGGTTTTCATAGCCTGGGTGAAACATTTTATAAATATTTTTGTTAAAGAATTTCAAATATTGCTGAAAATGTGCCTAGATTTATCAAAGATGATGTGGGATAAAACCTTTGTAAAATTTAATTAACCAGGAACATGAACCTCCGTGTTCTTGGACAAATTAAACCTAAAAGCCCTTGTTCAGAACACAAATACACTTCTTAACAGACTCCTATCCTATGAGTAACAAATCTACATGGAAAATACGTGTGTTCTGTACAAAATTTAATTGATTTTGCCTGAAGCAACCCTATTTGTTGAGTTCAATCAAAGATTCTCATCTTTATAATTTTCTTTGGTTCATTACACAGCAGACCGCATATTCAGTAAATAGGTAGATGGAATCATTTTCATTCATTTGTATTATGATATTAGGTTGTATATTATCAAAGCTGTTTTTGGTATAATGATTGCAACGATATGAAAGGTGCACTTAGTACAATTGCTGGGAAGATAAATAGCTTTAGCCAGCCCAAAGGCATTTTATGAAATGTCACAAGGCATTTCCTTGTATATCTCAGTACTGGGAGCAAAGGATAATATATGTAATATTGACTACTACTTATTTAAAGTATCTTGCATGTTGAAGATTGATGTGTATTAGAAATAACCAACTGCCAATACACCCCGTAGAAACCCTATAACACTCCTGCAATCAGTCTGAAGAAGGGTTCTGACTCTAAAAGCCACCTGTCTTTCTCTAGGTATTTTGTGTCTTTCCTTGGAAATACACCCAAGCTGTTTTTTGTAAGGGAGAGGCACACAATGATTCTGACACAAGGCTCTACAAGCCACGTTGCAATTCATCAGTTGGTGAAAATTGGTCAGTAAGTTCCAGACCCATTATCAATGACACAATTCAGCCTGACAATGTTGCACCATAAATGATCCACAAAGTCAAAGCTCAATTGGTCTTTCCCAAAGGTTCAGTCAGACATTAATGGTCACGTATTACTCTTTGAAAAAGAGTAGGTACATTTCCTGGTGTACCTTTCAACCAAAAGATTTATTGAGTTTCATGATGGGTATTTCCTTTTTAATCTTAGTTCATGTCAGACACACTGGAATGGCAACATTTGTCACTCTGAGGGATTGATTGTTAAGTTTGTACTCTGTGTAACGGCACTCTTTCAGGGAGGGAGCTTTCTGTCCCTGAGTATATTTTCAAAAAAGTTGAATCTTTATCACAATCCACAAACATTCATGATCATTCTCCAGCTCACAAATTAACATAAAGTTTTACTGTTTGCAGTGATAGAGTTCTGAATGTAACCTTTAAATTTCCAACTCAGTAGCGACTACTGAGCATACTAGTGTAACATTGCTTCCAAACTGGTTCCCCTCCCTGTGTGCTCTCTTTCTAACAGCACATTCCGTGTGATGGAGTTTGAGTGATTACTGAGCACATGAAAAAACGCTTTCCTTTCATTTCATTATCCATAGCTGAATGGATTGTGTTCCCTAACTATCCTGTTACTGAATAAATGTGGTAACCACAATTGAGTTACCAGCACAGATGTTACATATCCACAATACTTGAAAGTAAAACATTTTAAAAATCATGAGGTTTCATTTTTTGTTAGGGATACAGTATGGAAACAGGCCCTTTGGCCCATTGGCACCACCTGTTCACACTTGTTCTATGTAATCCCACTTTCGTATCCACTCCCTACACAGCTTACAGCGGCCAATTAACTTACAAACTCACATGTCTTTGGTATGTGGGAGCAAACAGGAGCACGCAGAGGAAACCCACGTGGTGACAGTGAGAACAAAGCAAATCCACATAGACAGCACCTGAGGTCAGGTTCAAATCCCGGTCCGTGCCAGTTCTGAGTCTTCTTTGATCCGAAGCTTTGGAAATTATAGGGTTGTTGGATATTAATTATTTGGAAGATTCAATTAGAACATTGTTAAAGCAAAGTCAGTCTTCTCTCCCACTATTCTTCCTTTCCTCATTCACCATTACACAAATTAGTTTGTTTACTTACTCAAAAGTATTTGAAAGCACAGGCAGTAGTTATCCTAACAATATAGCGGCAAAGTAAAAGCAGATAGAACTATTATAAATTATTCTCTCCCTCGTCCTCCATTCCCTTAGTTCTTACACATTGTATTTCCAAAACTGGTCACAACTGTGTTTTCTCCATTTTCTACCATTACATCTTGACAAAGGGAAAATTTACAAATGCCAAATTGTGCATGACTAATGCACCCTGTGCTTATTTTCAAAATGTATTACCGAATGTCTAAATTGTTTCGAAATGGCAATGTTTACTCAATATATAACAAAAATATCACACATTTACTTAGTAACGACATTACAAATGTAGTCTCCACTGCTAATGGTGTAGAGGTAGACCAAACCCATACTGTTAGAATGTGTAGGAAGGAACTGCAGGTACTGGTTTACACCAAAGATAGACACAAAATGCTGGCGTAACTCAGCGCGACAGGCAGCGTCTCTGGAGAGGAGGAATGGGTGACGTTAAGTCTGAAAAGGGGTCTCGATCCGAAACGTCACCCATTCCTTCACTCCAGAGATACTGCCTGCCCTGCTGAGTTACTCCTGCATTTTGTATCTAAGCATAGTGTTAGCTTTTGTTAGGAAATGACTATTATAGAGCTAAAGAGCTCTACAGCACAGAAACTAAGGCCCAAATCATCTATGCTGACCAAGTTGCCTAACTAAGCCAGCCCAGCTTGCCTGAGCCTGTTCATATCCTACCAAACTGTTTCTTTCAACATATTTTAAATGTGATATTTGCATCCGGCTTTACCATTTCCTCTGTCAGCTGGTTCCATGTACTGTATATGTACTGTCCTGCGTGTGAAAAAGTTGTCCATCTGGTCCCTTTTAAATCTTTTCCCCATCACCTTAAACCTATACCCTCTAGTTTTAGTGGAAAAATAAATAGCTGTTCATCTTATCTATTCCCCTCATGGCTTTATTAACCTCTATATGGTCACTGCTCAGCCTCCTACGCTCCAGGGTAAATAACCCTCATCCATCAAGCTTCTCCTTTTTACTCAAAGCTTCCAGTTTCAGCAAAACATTTTTGCACTCTTTCCATTTTAATCACAGTGCCCTCCATAATGTTTGGGACAAAGACCCATCATTTATTCATTTGCCCCTGTACTCCACAATCTGAGATTTGTAATAGAAAACATCACATGTGGTTAAAGTGCACATTGTCAGATTTTATTAAAGGCCATTTTTATACATTTTGGTTTCACCATGTAGAAATTACAGCTGTGTTTATACATAGTCCCACCATTTCCTTTATTATCACCAAAATTACCTTTATTAATATCTGACAATTTGCAGTTTAACCACATGCGATTTTTTCGACTATAAATTTCAAATTGTGGAGTACAGAGGCAAATAAATAAATTATGGCTCTTTGTCCCAAACATTATGAAGGGCACTGTACATCTTTCCTGTAGCAGAGCAATCAGAACTGTACACAGTAATCCCAATGTGGCCTTATAAATGACTTGTTTAGATGCAACTCAACATTCCAACTCTTGTACTCAATACTCGGACTGATGACGGGAAGCAAGCCAAATTCCTCTCCTCCACCCTGTCTACCCGTGTCACCATTTTCATGCAGCTATGTATGTAGATCTCTCTATTCTACTATACGCCACAGGGCTCTACCATTTACTGTATAAATTCTGCCTTGGTTGTCTCACCTCAATTAAATTGCATCCATCATTTCTCAGCCCATTGAGCCAACAGATCTAGATTATTTTGTAATCTTAGAAAACCTTCTTCACTGACCACTATACCAATTTTATTGTCATTCACAATTTACTGACCATAGCATATACACTAATATCCAGTTGTTCATATAAATAACGAATAACAGTGGGTCCGGCATCAAGCCCTATGGCATACAACTTGTTACAAGGTTTCCAGTCTGAAAAACAGCCTTCTGTCTCCTACCCTCAAAGCAATTAGCTTGCTCACCCTGGATCATACATGATCTAAATATCCTGACCGGCATACCATACAATACATTGTCCAAGGCTTGGCTGAAGTCCATGTTGACAACATCTACTGCACTGGCCTCATCAATTTTCTTGGACACCTCTTCAGAACATTCAAATTTATGAGACACTATTTCCCACCACTAAGCCAGGTTGACAGTCCCTAATCAGTCCTTGCCTTTTGCAAATGCATGTAGTTCCGATCTCTCAAAATCCACTCCAATAACTTACCCACCTCTGATATTAAGCTCACTGGTTTCTAGTTCCCAGGTATTCCTCTGCAGCCGAGGTGTACTACATTAACCATCCTCCAGCCTTTGATACCTTACCCATGACTCTCAATGATGCACATATTTTTGCTTCGTGCCTAAAAATGTATTCCCTCACTTACCACAATTTCCTATGATACACTTGATCGAGCCATTTATCGACCTTAATGTTTTAAGACCTTCAACATTTTCTGTAATGTAATTATCTTCAAGACATTATTATCAACTTTCTTGAGTTCACTACATACATATCTCATTTAATGCCTCACCCATCTCCTGTGTCTCCACACCCAGATAATCTTGTTAATGTTTAAAAGACCTTTTTCTCTCCTGAGTTACTCTTTTGCCCTTTATCTCGTGTTCCGTTTTTGTCCTTTGATTTCCCTCCGGAGTATACATCAACACCTGTACAATCTACATGGAATTCACTTGATCCCAGCGACCTATACCTGACACATGCATCCTTTATTTCTCTTAAGCAGAACTTTGATATCTCTTATCATCCAGGGTTCCCTACTTCTGCGAGGCTTGGGCTTCAGCCTAACAGCAACATACAGGCTCTGAACTTTCACCAAATTACTTTTAAAAGACTCTTAATTACCAGATGTCTTTTTATCTGGAAACAACCTCCCTCGGTAGACTTGTGGAAGTTCCTGTCTAATAGAATAGAAAATTAGCCTTGCTCCATCTTCTCCAATGCCTGGCCAGGCCAACCCTACAACACCTGCAAGACAACGGGCCTTTGTGGTGCTCTACACCTTTATCAACTGGGAGTTGAAAATAGCGCCAAATTTGGCAACTCTGTTTACTGACTCAATATACTACTATACACTTGTACTGTATCTGAGATGCTTATCAAAGATTATATCTAACTGCTCAGGTACAGTGATACTTTTACTGAACAGTGTAAAAGAAATTTCACTGTACCTCAGTACATGTGACAAATAAAGTACCATTTAACACATTTCCTCCATTCTAGAACTATTTTAAAATTAATAAATTTGTGCTCACTATTCTCAGACTGTTTCCCCATGAACACTTCAGTCAACTGCACAGCCTTATTTCGCAAGAAGATGTTAAAGTTCTGTCCCTTCTTTAGAAAGACCATCGACATATTGATTGAGAAAATGGATCACAGCTGAGATCCCTACTTTTCCGGTGCTGGGAGGACTTAACATCCATCGGAAGTGAGTGCCATACCTACAGGATTGCATCTCCGCCAATGCAACTCTCTTCAAAAATGCACTTAAAGGCTGATCATAAATGATATGGGTCCCAGCCTCACTCAAGCTCCTAAGGTGAGACCTGAACCCATAATCCACTGACTCAGTGGCAAGAGGGAAGCCATCAAGTCGATACTGCCACCTAGAGCTGTATATAGAAATTAAATGTTATGTGGCTCTTTAAGAAGTGTCACTTTGAAACAGGCAATGTTTTATTTTTTTAAACTGAAGGTACATAGGATTTTACCGTTCTTCATTTCCTGATGCAATAATAATGATCCTGGGTGGGTTTTTGTTTTTAAACAATTATAAGCGCAACCAGGAATCTTTCCAAAAATGGTTAATAAAAGCTACCGATAATAACCGAGATTAAAGGTCCTGCTGAAGTATGTTACATTTTGTCTGGTGTGTTGGGAATGTTGAAATGTTATGAAACAATATTTAATGGCAAAATATCAGAAATCCAAGTAGCACTGTAATAAACAAATGCTAAATCAATGTAATGTTTTGGGACAATGCATGTGACGGTATTTAAATATTTCAAACTATAAATCAATGTAAATGTTATCTCATAAATCATCACGTTTTAAAGTACTTTCAACAAAATTTGGTATTGGTATAGATAAAGTGATGCTGTTTTCTTATACAGAATTGTGTTAGTTGAAGTCTCATACCCAATGCCAAACCATTACAAAATTGACCTTTAAGCATTATTCCAGATATTTTTAAGTCTTCAAGAAAAAGGGAAAAAGAAACAGTGAAGAAAGGTTCAGTAACAAATATGGTCTTTAGCAGAGATTTTGAATAATCATGCGAATAGGGTATTCTGGGCAAAACAGAATCCCAAATTCTCGAAAGTAAATCTAATGCAAGGAAAATATTTCCAAAATTATATCATGAATGGGCAGAGGTCAAACCCAAAGGGAGTTTTAAATTTTAAACTGAAGGAGAACAGGATATAGTCCACATCCTAAATAAAACTCCTTTTAAGTATCTAACCCAGGAGCAAGTAACAATATACCACAGATAGTGTACATTGAAGCTTTGAAATTAACAACATGAATATAGCGCCAGCACTAATATCTGTACCCTCAGGGTATATACAGAGTGAAAAGATGAGATGTGATTATCTTTCAAAGGACTGGTATCATGTTCTGTTTTTTTTTTTCTTTTAAGCCTCGACTTTCCCACAGAAAGACTTTTGAAAATGTATTGTTTAAATGTTTTAATTAAATTTGGGGAAGCGCTCTTCCTAGTTAACTGCGAGCATCTTACAGCGTTGTTGATCCACTTATGCCCATTGAACTAAAAATGTCCATGCCCTTTATTGCTCATCAGAGTAATGCAGCACAGAAAAAAAGATCAGGGACCTCCCATCATGTTAATACCGGCCATCTCTTGCCCATCCATGCTCATCCCATTCCCACTACGTGGCTCATAACCTTCCATGCCGGGACATATTAAGTGTTCATCTAAATACTTCTTAAATGTGTGTGTAAACGTGGGGTACCTACACCATTCCCTCTTCGTCCCAATTGCATTGCGGTTGATCTGCTTATATGGAAAGGTTCTCTCTCTTTCTCTCTCCTCTCTCTATTTAAATTCTATCAGCTAAAATTATTTTCCTCTCATTATTTTGTTATTAGATTTCCATCCAGATGAAGCATGTTCGATCTCATCTGCGGAGTCAAGAGTGAGGAGTGTTTAATTGTCATATAGACTGATAATGGAACAGTGAAGTTCTTACTTGCAGCAACATAACAGATTTGTGAATACAGTACTCATAGATAACACAATAAGCAGAAACACGTATACTAAATTAAAAAATAATATTACTGCAAAATAAAAGCCTGACGTCCCTAGAGCAACCAAGCCAGTTTGTATTTTGTAGTTCAATTGGTGTTTATAGCGTTCATTGTTGTTGATTTGTATAGGAATCAACTGTTTATTCTGTTAACTGGCCAGTTATATCATTGTGGTTCAACTTGAAAAATGTTCTAGGTTTTCTTTCATTTGCCTCTTTTATGTTAAAGGTAAATTTTACCACTTTCCCTCCAAATAAACTGTGAACTACACAGGCTTGGGGGCATTAATTTTGTCTTTGCACTATTATTTTTTGGTTATTTTTTAACGCAATAAAATATATATACAAATATGCATTTGATATAAATATATATATATATATATATATATTTCAACCAGGTTTTTATTGCCTATTATGGTGCTCATAGATGATGACGTTTACATATCTGTTCTACTTCTATAAGTAAAGGGCCTGTCCCACGAGCATGTGACCTGCATGCGGCAAGCGCGACCAAACCGGAAACAGGGGCCGCGCGGAGTTCGAGTGATCCCCGTACAGGGTCGGTCCCACCAGCATGCGCCTGCATGCGGCGAGCGCGACCAAACCAGAAGCGGGGGCCGCGTGGAGGTCGAGTAAGTGACATGAAGTTCGAGCGAAGTCCGAGGGAAGTTCGCGTATGACGTCCGACGTCAAGACGCTGCGTATGCCCGTTGAAGCGGTGCGTACGCCGTTGAGGTGGCTGCGGGCCAGCAGTCCGTTGCCCCGCGGAATTTTTGAACACGTTCAGTTTTTTCGCGTCCAGCTCTGCACAACTCCACACGGCTCCGGCGAAGTGGGACCTGCCCCGTGAGGCCGTACGGCTCAAGCGACCACGTTAGGTCACGCTTGCCGCATGAAGTCGCATGCTCGTGTGACAGGCCCTTAAGAATTTCATTGGTCTGTTTTGGGACATATGACAATTAAACACTCTCGACTCTTTCCTCAAAACTTGATCATTCGTATAGGCACCAATTTTAACTCTTTTATCTTTGTAATCAGGACGGAGATCACGACTGAAGATGGATCCTGACCCGTGTGTTGGGACATTTCTTCAGCATGAAATTCATCATCAGTTTGTCACAGACTTCAACTGTTCTTCAGTGACAACAAATGCTAAAATACAAATATGCCTCAATCTCTTTCAACTTGACTGTAGCTTGCATTTATCTTTCGCTTTTATAAGCTTGTTTTATCTGTTTTCATCTACTACATTCATCTGTTTTCATCTACTACAATAATGGCTGATGTCTAACATTTAACTACATTTCACTCACTGCCTCTCATTTGGTAATTTTCACAAATATGGGCAATGTTCCTGTAAATTGATAACACCATTCCTTTGGGTACTGCTCAGTACTTTCCTCAACCCATCTCCACTTGCCTAATACATTTCTTGACTTCAGACAATTTCTTATCTATTTTCACCATTCCAAGTTTAGTCTTTCATGACGAATATTAGTTTTGAAATTCTGAGCACACCAAGTTGCATGAGGTTTTCCATGGTCCACATGGATTATCACTCACTCAAAACCATTAAAGAGGAACATTTCGGAAAAACGATTTCACTACAAAATACCTTGGATATCCAATCTCATTATTTACAGCTTCATCCAATCTGATCAAATTCCAGCCAGCTTTATTGGTTCCTCTTAATGAATTTGCAAACTTCTCAATTAATTCAAAGTACTGTGGCCATTTTAATGCAGAGGCAATTTTAGTATTGAACATGCTATCATGCTTCTTAAAGTCCTTTGTCTGCTTTAAAAAAAATACATTAAGCAATTTATTTTAATTGGTTTAATGCTTTTGTTAAAATAGAAATCATGAAAATTCAATGAAAAACTACCAGTGCATGCATTAACAATATCACAGAACACAATTAGTGGCAACTCTTTTATTTCTGTTGTAAGCATAAATTTAATATTTTATGTAGTAATAATAATATACTAACACTGCACTTGATCTAACCTTCCCCTGGGAGATGCCACCCTTCATCTCTGCCTGCTCACAATCAGCTGGTCTGGATGCAGAGGACGGATTTTTCTTGACCTCAACACCATGGAGGCAATTAGCAAGGCACTTCTGATAATGTGGTACTGATATCCAACCTTGCAGAAAGTTTTGACAGGCTCTGATTAAATGCAAAATTGTGGTAGAGCTGTGGATCTATCAAAGCACACAAATGAATATCTTGTTTTTTAAATGACTCTGACCTTAAATCATTGAAAATCCATCACTGTTAATTAAAACAATCAACAGAATTAAAAGATGGGAAAAGGTTTTAAAAATAAATGAATACAACAGCATGATCAATTAGAAATCATTAAAATCATACTTTGAAACAGGTTGCTTACTGCTACCTTTCTGTGGGTTCTCCAAATGAATATGGTCTTTGATTCGAAGGTAGTTCTGACCTGGTGCAGGATCATATAGGATTAGGCAAGCAAATCCCCGGCCAGGCTGGGTTCTGCCATTGGAAGTGAACTTCTACGCATTAGTTGATTTATTTTCCCCCTCAGTAACTAAGTTTGATGTAGAATGATCCTTCAAGGCATCTGATCTAAGATGTCAAAAGAGCTAATAAGTAAGTAAATCCGAGGAAATGTGAAGCTTGAATTGTGTATGGGGAAAAAAGCTAAGAAAAATCAAAAACTCTGTCCAATATGGTGGTTCGAAATCACTGTTCTTTCTGCCCGAGTTATTTTTCTATTTTAAATCCTGTATTCTGTTGTTCTGATTTATTGTTTTTCTTTTAAATGTGCTTGCAGATTGGGAAAAGGAAGATTCGTAAATTGTCAATGACATTGGTGATGCTTACATATGACCTAACGGATTGCTAATGTCATTAAATGAGATTCGTACCCCAGTTCTATATCCAAGTCTTCCAAGTTTCCAAGTCTGTTCTACATAATGTGTTCACTGTGCTATTAATGTATACGCTATTTTTATATATTTTGTTTTGGTAGCTGGTGTCTTATCCCATCAGAAAAGCCAAACTATTTCTCCATTACCTTACTGTGCTATATTACTTTCAAGATATTGTTACTCATACATTCACTCGTGTGGTAAAATGCTGAACAAAGCAACTTGGGGTACATGCCAATTGCAAGCACTAACTCCTTCCCACAAAGCATAAACCCATCTTTGTTCAACCATACCCTCTTCACCAATTCATTCCTAGAAGACAGGCCTCTTAACACCATTTAATGCTGCGATTCACTCAGCCAGTGTCTCCACTCACTAAAACAATGATCTCAGTCCCAAATCTCACAACTGAATTTACTGAGTCAAGTGTTGTTTGTGCTTCCAGAAGTTTGAATCAGAGTATGTTCTCAATTCTTATCTCCTGGCAGAAAAGCTGAGGTAAAGATGGGACTGCCATCTCCTGAAACTACTGCAGGAAGAATCCAAAATAGAAAAGCTAAGTTCAATTTTATTTTTCCAAATCCTTTCCTCTCCATACCTCTGTTTGGCAATGAGCATAATGAGGATCGATAGGCCATGCAGGGCAGTAAATACTATTGATAATAATACTCCTTAACCCTATCTATTTGAAATTGTTCAGGACATCAGGTGACTGGATGCAATTGCATTAAACAATACTGGTCTGTTGTTACCAATAGCAACAATTCCTCAACTCATGAACTAAAATGCCTTAAAATTCACAGCAGCTGATCATGAGGAGACTGGTTAATGTTTGGGTGTTTCATCACTGAAGCCACTTAACATTTAAACCTGTTTGCTTCATAAACTTAAATCAGCAAAGTTAAAATAAACATAATCGCCTGACCTCAAGATATTCAAGATGCGGACAGAATAACAGCTCATTATATTGCAACTGTAGGATATTGTTAGTTAGAATTGTTAGAGGTGAATATTGAAATATTGATTCCAGTTCTCTAGCAGGGTCTCAACCAGAAACATCACCTATCCATTTCGGCCAGAGATGCTGCCTGACATACTGAGTTACTCCAGATGCTCGTCTCTGTAAACCAGCATCTGTAGTTCCTTATATGTTGTCTCCTAAATTAGTATAACGAGTCTAGGTTTCATTGTTAAACTGCGGCTGTAATCTGTTGAATGAGCAACAACACGATTGAAAATAAATAAAAAGGAAAATTAATTGAACATTTCATCACTCATGCCTACTCTGTCATTTAATAAAGTCAAATCTTTTTTTGTAATAATCCCATATCTCACATTTCTCTTCATATACAAAATAATTATCACCCCATTTAAATACATTCAGCCTCTTGAGCATACACAAGCCTCTTGATAAACAACACCAAAGATTCACTAATCTGGGGTGAAAAAAGCTCTTATCTCCGTCCTAAATGGTTATATCATTTTTCAAGAATATCAAATTGAACATCAAATTCTCTAATTTTAGATAACTACTAAAATCTCACCTCCCCCACTCCCCACCCTTATTTTCCCTTCACGGAGGAAATCCTGGGTGGGATGGGTGGGACATGTCCCTGCAAGTTTTGAGAGGTAGGGGACAAACCCCCCCATGTTTTGTGATCCGGATTTTGAAATTCGGTGAAAACAAAATCTATTAAAATCTCGGCTTTTGGCGAGAAAGTGGGCGTGTCACTGTTTAGTGCTTGTTAAATGTCTCTATTAACACCGTATTAAGATGATGTGTATCACTGAAGTTTTCAAGTATCACTGAATGTAAGCTGTTTTATGTGGGTACAATTACCATTCGAATTAATTGGATGTATTGGTGGATGGGAAAGATTTAAACAGGTATTGGATTAAACGGGTGAGGTCATTAAGGTCTCTCTCTCCCCCCCCCCCCCCCCCCCCCCCCCCCCCTCCTCCTCCTCCTCCTACAAGGTTGGTTCTTCTGTTTGCCTTTATTTGCTTCAGGTTTATTTGTTTAAGTATTATTTATCACATTGTAGCTTTTGAAAGATTCAAGCAGGTAGCAGACGCTTTCTAAGGCCTGAATCGGCCCATTCGCGGGGCCCTTCATCACCTGGTGCGGCATAAAATCGGCCGCAGAATCTTCCATTGCCCTGCAGTCAGGCTCCGATGTTGAAGCCCCTGCTGGCCGATTTTAAGCCTCGCCGGGCAATGAAAGGCTCTGCAAACCGGCCAATTCAAGTCCCATGATTCGGGGCAGATGAAGCTGCTGTTGCTGGAGTTCGCAGTTGGTCACCAACCAGCTCAGCTCCCAATGTTACCATCCATAGGACTCATGGCTGAAGCCTCTGAAGGTGTGTGTGTGTGTGTGTTTGTGTGTGGGTGGGTGTGTGTGGGTGTGTTTGTGTGGGTGTGTGTGTGTGTGTGGGCGTGTGAGTGTGAGTGTGGGTGTGTGTGTGTGTGTGTGCGTGTGAGTGTGTGTGCGCGTGTGTGTGTGTGTGTGTGTGTGCAACTCTTTCAATCCTTTTGTCACACTACTGCGTCTTTGGGGATCATGGTTGAAGCCTCCTCGTGGTAATCCCTAGTAGCGACGACACGATGCACACTGTGATGGGTCGGGCGTGAATTCTGTCAACATGTTGGACGACTCCCCCCCCCCCCCCCCCCCCCCCCCCCCCCCCCCCCCCCCCCCCCCCCCCCCCCCCCCCCCGGAGGTATCCACTGTGGCATGGGGGAATGACGCCGGGTCAACAATGACTACACCGATACTCACAGTAGAGTGAACTCGCTTGGCTTATTCATAGTGACAAAGTCCATGTCCATGTGGGGGCACTATACCTCATTGTGCATTGACAATCTCAGGCTTGTCTCAGCAGCTCAGTCCTATTCTTGAAGGAGGAGGCATTAACAATCTCAGGCTTGTCCTAGCAGTTCAGCTTTGGGCTTGAAGGAGATGGTGCGGCTTTGTCAGTCTTGTCCCTGCAGCTCACCCATGCCTCGAGAGAGGTGTTGGCAGTCCCAGGCTTGTCCTGGCAGCTCAGTCTTTTTTCCTCTGTGTGTGGGCAGGGCCATCTTATTGCATGGGCACGCTGGGCCGTTGCCCGGGGCCCCACGAGCATAGGGGCCCCCATGCTAATTTATGTATTATAGAATGTTATTGTAGAACATGAAAACGGAGAAGAACATCACAAGTGCATGACGGCATATTTGATTCGGCATAAACTGGAAGTGTAGGGGCCCCAGTGCACTGCTTTGCCCGGGGGCCTATAATGCTGTTAAGACGGCCCTGTGTGGGGGCACAGTCCCTCCTTGGAGGAACAGGTAAGAGGCAGGTAAGAGGCACTGTTGGTCTCAGACATACCCCAGTCATGGCCTCAGTGGAGGCGCAGGCTGACAAGGGCTTGTCCCAACAGCTCAGTCTTCACAAAACAGTGGCCCAGTGGTCCCATTGGCTCAAGTTTCCTCCAGACCTGCAACAGGAACGCAACTAACAGGGAGACACCCCCACTTTCTCTCACCTTCCTCTCTCTCTCCTTCATTCCTTCCCTCCTCTCTTTTTTCCTCTTCTCTCCTTCGTCTACCCTCTGGCTGGTATGCTTGGGTTTAAAAGGATTAGGCTGACAAGGTTCAGGGTGGGCCTGAAAATCACCTAATTTCCAATGATGCTGAGGTTTGGTCTCTCCTGGCCTGTCTGCTGGTGATAGGGATGAGCGCAGCATCCAAGAGAGGAGCCCTGTCACACCATCCGCCCGGCTTTGAACCACGCCACCCCACCCCACACAATCAGTCTGAAGAAGGGTCCCAACCCAAAATGTCCCCTGTATATGTTGTCCAGAAATACTACAGCCTGAAGAATCCTCCCACACTGTTTTTTGCCCAAGATTCCAGTATCTTCAGTCTCTAATCCAAGACTGCAAGTCTGGCTGATTTCCAGGTCGTAAATCCATTAAAGTAAATTTACGCACGCTGCAAAAACAAAAACCAATCTCAGCCCTAAAAATGTAGGCTAATGGATCTCCGATGTCCAATAGTGTTCAGAAAAACTGCACAGGAGTGAAATTAACTCAAACTTATCAAAACAAATCTGGCAAGAAATCACAACTTCAGAACGGAAACAAAAAAACAAGTAATGGTATCGATTCTGCTGCTGACTTTGTTTCAGGAATGTTAAGGTACCGAACTAAATCATTTGCAACATTATTGACTGAAGGACATCAGGAAATAGATTGTCCATCTCCCTCACATAATGTAGGCATTAAATGACAATTTGTGCAGCTAGTTATCAATGACAACACTATAGCAAAAAACTAGGTGTGAATATTCTTTTATGATACCTCATTTATATTAATTGAATCAAACAATAAATACCTCACATTATCTTGGTGAGTTGAATTGCCAAGTGCTATTTGGTGAAATTCCAGGACATCGACTGACAGAAGCATAAATGTTTCTTCAGCTACAACATCTTCTGATTTTCAAACACTACCTCTTGGCATCTTTGAAAGATGTGAAAGCGTAAACCCCATCATAATCTCTCCAGAACTATGGACTGGGATTGAATAGATTGGTGGATGATGCGTGTAATAAATATCTCCTTCCTCGTCGACATTTGCTCTATTTTCTGCATGAAATAATGGAATAGATATTGCAGTTTTCAGGGAAACGTGCTTGGGTGTATCTACTTGCGAAGAGACAATGTTTCTATAGGATCAATAACCAATTGACTTATCTGGGTTGAGTATATTAGATGAGAATGTTTGATATACAGGCAGTGCCAGCTCACCTTATGGATAAAATATAGTATTGACAATAATGTTGTGACAAAGGTCTAAAATACTGCTAGTTACATTCCCCAAGCTTGCAAGCCCTGCCTGCCTATCACATAAACGTTAGCTCTCAAAATACCATCAAATCCTGCATTCTCACTATCAATTCTCTTGTGATTATTTTCCTGCTAAACCAATAATCTCCTTGTGTATTAAGATCTTGTCCGACACACCCCTCCCTCCTTTCTGCCAATACTGAATCCGAGCCCTTCCTTCACCCCACTCCTGATAATTGTGCTTTTAGCCTCCTGAGCCCTAAATTCCGCAATACTTTTGCTCAATCTCTCACCTTCTCTTCCTCTTCCTTAAAATCTCTCTTCAACTGCGCATCTGATTACCAATCTCAATACTCATTGAGTCTGAAGAAGGGTCCCAACCCGAAACGTCACCCGTTCTTTCTCTCCAGAGATGCTGCCTGTCCCACTAAGTAACTCCAGCATTTTGTATCTATCTACGGTTTAAACCAGCATCTGCGGTTCTTTCTTACTCAATACTAATTTCCTTAGGCTTGGTGAAAAAATTACGTAAATATAAATAGTTGTTTAAATTATAATATGATAGTTACAGGCAACTGCCTTTGGGTAGGCTTTAAAATGTTCAGGTTTTAAAAATGTTGTTTTCATTGCAGCATCACAAGGATCGTTGATAGAACGACCTCAACCAACGAAGATCAGGATTATTGCTGAAATGAATACAACTGGGTAGTTCCACTTTCTTTTCTGAAATGCTTCAATTTGTTTTAATCCAGTATCTGATCATATCTAAGCAACCAAATTCAATTTTCGTAACACAGATTTCCGAAAACTGACGCTGCTTATTGTAAATTCAGTTGGTAACTTTTAAAAATATAATTCTCCCCAGCTTATCTGACAATTTCCAAAGTTGGTCACTAATCACTGCAAAATGTAAGCTACCTTCTGACCATCTGTTTGGAAATCATCCATTCCATCTGCAGTTACAACACCATCACAGGTTGGGAAGATCCATTTCAGCCAGAGATAAAATCAAAAAAAGAATTCAGCAGCTCAAATAGAAATTGCAATGAAGCCTCAATCTAAAGACATGTACTAATATAAGCCAGCCAAATATATGCTAGCTGAATCCCAATTTTTTTTTTTTAAGAAATAAATAAATATGGAGGATGTTGGAAATCTGCCATTCATGAAGTTACAAATAAGGGATCTTTTGCTAAACATGAACCAAATTTCAGTAAGACACTGACAGAACTGTGAGGTGTTTTTATCAGTCATAATTTCACAGCATGCTTTATGCTTGCATATTTTATATATATCATTGCTAATTTGCCATTTTGTTCTCACACATTCATTAAACTTTTCCTTTTCGTGCCAGCATCAAATATGTGAATGCCTTTGTGCACCATCATTGCATAGACTGAAATGAATATACTCTGAATTTTCCGTAATATTGCTTGGCTTCTTTCTGGACACAGTGCATGTAAATGAATGAAGAGTTTGTTTATGATTTGAGGGAGTAACTGCTACCCAGAATCACTCACCATATATTTACTGTAATCAATTTGCTTTAAAACCTTCAATGAACTATACAGGTGGAAAGATGCATATGTAAAGAAAGATCACAGAGAACTTCAGTGGTGAAGCATTTTATTTAAATTACACAGGGACAGAAAGTAATCAAAATGGATCTACCAACATCTGGATGAAAGTAATGATCAAAATATTTTATCACCCATTTGCTTTGGTGCATTAATCGATATTATTATTTTTTGCTCATGTGTCCTTAAAGATATAAATTCTGCAGTGACATTACTTCCTCAGCTATTGAATAACAAAATGATAGACATTGTACCAGATCAGAAATGGAATCCACTGACCCACTGAGAAAATATTTGAAGAAGCAAAATAGGATGACAGACAAGTACATTGGGACGCCATTTAGAAACTGACGGATACATCTCTTCAATCATTCACAGCATGCAGCGTACTGTGCATTGTACACCCACTGAAGCCTGCTATATGTTATTATGACATGCCGTCACCTCCGGCTATCATGTGCTACGATAATAAAATAACTTACAAGGCAGGAGTCACAAAATGTTGACACTACACCAATGAATTGTGGATTACATCTGGCAATCTCATCTGTTCATTGCAGGATATTGTGCATAGTTCTTGTAATGCTCTGAAATCATAAGCCAGGCACCCTGGACAACTAAATCCATGATGCCAAGATATGTGAATTTGTAATTATGTCATAAAAAAGCAATAATGCTGCTTTGATCTAACTTTATGTCAACCCATGCAGTAAGGCCAACAAATTACATGAATATTGACATCATCTTGACATTGACATCGACATCATATTGACATCATTTTGAAAAGTTTATGACATGCAACATAGAACTCCTCAGGGTATTAAAAGAATCAGGATCCATTCTACTGGTGCCATTACATGATGACCATGGTGTAGCTGGTGTGCCCCTTTAGTGATTTTGATGCCTTTATGGGTTGGACACTAAAGGGAAGATCTAATCTTTAATAAGGCAATTTGGGTTACACTTTGACCCACCTATAACCAAGGCTTCCCTGCCTGGGACCACTTTATTTGTGCTATTTGCTCTAAGCCCCTTTTAGTACCTTCTACAATCAATTCACAGGCCACAAGTGGTACTGAACAGCTTACAGCATGATGTGTACCAATGCTACCCTAGCAGGCACAGCACATGGTGAAATACATAGCTATTGCAGTAGTAGCAAGCAAAGCATACTCAAGATTTTGCTAAAGCAGCATTAGTATCACAAGCCAATTAACCTACATGCCTGTACATCTTTGGAGTGTGGGAGGAAACTGAAGATCTCGGAGAAAACCCACGCATGTCACGGGGAGAACATACAAACTCCGTACAGATGGCACCCGTAGTCAGGACCCAACCCGGGTCTCCGACGCTGCATTCGGTATAAGGCAGCAACTCTACCACTGCGCCACTGTGCCATATTTATGAAATGTATCAGAACCGCCCACCATCTTTAGAATAGAATAGAATAGTTTCTTTATTGTCATTGTAACATGGGCCATGTACAACGAAATTTAAAATGTCAGCCAGTCAGTGCAGCATTCAAACATTTCTAAAGCTAACGAAACATCCACGGTAAAATAATAAAGATAAGCAAATAAATAAAAATCACAGACAAAGCACGCATACACACCCAACCCTCCATCCTTCTGTCGATTTCACCGTTACCACAGTCCCTTAGTCTGTATCGCCCCTGCGTTCCTTGGCGGCCACATTTAGTACTTTTATAGCAGTGGGGTAAAAACTGTTTTTTAGTCTATTTGTCCTTGTCCTTGTGGATCTGTACCGTCTGCCTGACGGCAACAGTTCAAACAGGGAGTGTCCGGGGTGGGAGATGTCCTTTATTATATTCTGGTTTTTTTTATTGCAGCGGGAACTGTGTAGGTCCTCCAAGGTAAGGAGAGGGCAGCCGACAATCCTCTGGGCGTTGTCAATGGCCCTCTGGAGCGCTTTCCTCTGAGCCGCTGTGCAGCTGGTGTACCACACGCATACACAGTATGTTAGTATGCTCTCAATGGAGCACCGATAAAAGGACAGCAGCAGCCTCTGAGTGATGTTGTTCTTCCTGAGCACCCTCAGGAAGTGCAGTCTCTGCTGGACCTTTTTCAGCAGCGCAGTGGTGTTCACGCTCCACGTCAGGTCCTCCTCAATGTGGATTCCCAGGAAGCGGAAATCCGCCACCCTCTCTACACAGTCCCCTCTGATGGTCAGTGGTACCATGTCCGTTTTGTTTTTCCTGAAGTCTATTATTACCTCCTTCGTCTTTGAGGTGTTGAGGAGCAGGTTATTTTCTTCGCACCACACTGTCAGCTGCTCCACCTCATCCCGGTAGGCGTACTCGTCCCCCGCGGAGATGAGTCCCACCACTGTAGTGTCATCCGCAAATTTGACAATGGTGTTGCTGTGGTGGGCGGGGGTGCAGTCATGCGTGTAGATGGTGTAGAGCAGGGGGCTCAGTACGCAGCCCTGTGGAGAGCCGGTACTGAGGCTGAGGGCCGTGGATGTGTGATGGCCCACTCTGACTCTCTGGCTTCGACCCGACAGGAAGCTATTTATCCACGTACAGGTGGAGTGTGGAAGTCCCAAGTCCCCCAGTTTGTCCACCAGTTTGTGGGGAAGGATAGTATTTCAAGAAGTTTCAAGAATGCCTCAAAAAAATCCCACTCAAAGTAAAAATACATAATGCATAAAATTGCTAATTACTTTTGTAGAATGTAGTCTATTCTACATTTTCCTTGATCCTCGTCTCTTTTGATCTCACACTTTCTTATCTTTGTAACTTCCTCTCCCCTGACCCTCAGTCTGAAGAAGGATCTCGACCCGAAACCTCACCCATTCCTTCTATCCAGAGATGCCGCCTGTCTCGCTGAGTTACTGCAACATTTTGTGTCTATCTTCCATGTAAACCAGCATCTGCAGTTCCTTCCCACACAAATATCAGTGCAGCATTTCTTCCCCTTCATTTTGTAATGCCGCTGGCAATAACAGCCTTCGTCTCACCTGCATCATTTTGTTACAAATAAAGTGATAGGAGAATAACTGAAGAAACCCAGAACGCTCTGAGAACAATATGTTTCCCTCTTCCTATACTTAGCCAACCTATAATTGGTCGATAAATTTAAGTCCACACACATAAACTTTGTTAAACAAAGGGAACTCGGGCTTCTTGAAAATTTGCTCACATGATATGTGTGTTGTTGACAAGGCCATCATTTAATGCCATCCCCAACAACCTTTGAGTGGGTGGTCAACCAGCTTCCTGAATTGCTGCAATCCTTCTTGTGCAAATATACCCACACGGTGTTAGGTGAGGAGTTTGTATTGTTCAATACCACACAATGATTTGGTAGGCCATATTACAAGATGATTATATGTAGAACGGACCTGCAGACGCTGATTTATACCGAAGATAGATACAAAGTGCTGGAGTAACTCAGCGGGTCAGGCAGCATTTCTGGAGATAAAGGATGGGTGACGTTTTGGGACGGGACCCTTCTTGAGACTGATTAAGTGTATCGACTCACAGTTAGACCAGATCAGGTGAGAATGGAAGAATGGCAGGGCCCTGGGAAGTGTCATACAGCAGAGAGATCTAGGAGTGCAGGTATACAGTTCCTTGAAATTGGCATCACAGAGAGAGGTCAAGAAGGCTTTCAGTACATTGGGCCTTCATCAGTCAGGGTATTAAGTATAGAAGATAGGATGTTATGTTACAGCTATACAAGATGTTAGTGAGGCTGCATTTGGAGTACTGTGTTCAGTTTGAGTTCGTTCAAGTTCGTGAGTTTATTGTCATGTGCCCCAGAAGGACAATGAAATTCTTGCTTTGCTTCAGCACACAGAACATAGTAGGCATTTACTACAAAACAGATCAGTGTGTCCATATACCATTATATAAATATATACACACATGAATAAATAAACTGATCAAGTGCAAATAACAGATAATGGGTTATTAATGATCAGAGTTTTGTCCGAGTCAGGTCTAATAGTCTGATGGCTGTGGGGAAGTAGCTATTCCTGAAACTGGTCATTGCAGTCTTCAGGCTCCTGTACCTTCTACCTGAAGGTAGAAGGGAGACGAGTGTGTGGCCAGGATGGTGTGGGTCTTTGATGATACTGCCAGCCTTTTTGAGGCAGCCACTGCGATAAATCCCCTCGATG